>NC_135962.1:58211859-58419359 GCF_053455715.1 Rhinoraja longicauda | reverse complement strand
TCGGCTGATCGAACATAGAAACATAGAAAATAGGTGCAGGAGTAGGCCATTCGGCCCTTCGAGCCAGCACCGCCATTCAATAAGATCAAGGTTTCTAGGTCAGTTTATTGTCACGTGTACCAGTTAAGGTACAGTGAAATTTGAGTTACCATACAGACATACTAAGTGAAAAGCAACAAGACACACAGCCACATAAAGTAAAATGGAATTCTCTGCCTCAGAAGGCAGTGGAGGCCAATTCTCTGAATGCATTCAAGAGAGAGCTAGATAGAGCTCTTAAGGATAGCGGAGTCAGGGGGTATGGGGAGAAGGCAGGAACGGGGTACTGGTGCACAGATAGCCACCACACGGTCCTTGACAGATCTGGGTCAGGATCCAGTGGCGTGGAGTCCAAGACGACCGGGGACCCTTTTCTGCTGCAGCCTTCATCCATCCGCCTTCCCAGCCGTTGTGACGCTCCACTAAAGTCAGCCGTCATCCTCCGCCTGTTCCACCGTTGAGGCCTTGGTTGGATCGCTTTTTGTCAGGGACCTCCCCCTCGACCTTACCGCCATGGGTGACCCTACCAGGAGCGTAGCTCCAGACGGCATCGCTCTGAGGATCTCGGGACCACACGAGCTTCCCCACCACGACAAGGTGACAGACAATCTGTGCTCCGTAACTCTGTGAAAGAAGGCGTGCAGCTTTTGGCTCACTGTGTTACTGTGCTTGTGACCTTCAGGCTAACAGGGACGCAGTGCTGAGCCGCATACCGGAGCACAACAACGATCGCGTCATCAGTTTGCAGAGTGCCTCCATCGTGTACGACCTGCTGACCATCGCGCTGGGAAGACGGGGACAATATGAGATGCTGTCAGAGGTGAGTCTGGCCCCCAAACGCTGGCCCATCGCAGGTTCACCTTCACGCAACACCTAGAGGCAGGAAACATGTTCCCAATGTTGGGGGAGTCCAGAACCAGGGGCCACAGTTTAAGAATAAGGGGTAGGCCATTTAGAACGGAGATGAGGAAAAACGTTTTCAGTCAGAGAGTTGTGAATCTGTGGAATTCACTGCCTCAGAAGGCAGTGGAGGCCAATTCTCTGAATGCATTTAAGAGAGAGCTGGATAGAGCTCTTAAGGATAGCGGAGTCAGCGGGTATGGGGAGAAGGCAGGAACGTGGTACTGATTGAGAATGATCAGCCATGATCACATTGAATGGCGGTGCTGGCTCGAAGGGCCGAACGGCCTCCTCCTGCACCTATTGTCTATTGACCTGCGTGGGTTTTCCCCGAGACCTTCGGTTTCCTCCCACACTCCAAAGACGTACAGGTTTGTAGCTTAATTGGCTTGGTATCAATGTAAAAGTTGTCCCAAGTGGGTGTAGGATGGTGTTAATGTTCGGGGATTGCTGGTCGGCGCAGACTCGGTGGGCCACAGGGCCTGTTTCCACGCTGTATCTCTAAACTAAAATAAAGCCCTGGTTCGAGACACCGGAATGGTTTCACATCACCAACAAACATTCGGGTGTAGATTGGGCCTGTGTGGGTGCCTATGGGGGTACCTTTGATCAGTCGGAAGCACGAGAAGTCAGAAGAGAAGCCGTGCAGAGCAAGAGCAAATTCACCCAGCTGGTTGGGAGTGTTACAGACAATAGACAATAGGTGCAGGAGTAGGCCATTCGACTCTTCGAGCCAGCACCGCCATTCAATGTGATCATGGCTGATTATTCTCAATCAGTACCCCGTTCCGTACAGATGGCGCCCGTAGTCGGGATGGAACCCGGGTCTCCGGCGCTGCATTTGCTGTAAGGCAGCAACTCTACCGCTGCGCCACCGTGACCACAACATAATCTTGTTGTTTTTTTGTATGACTGTCGGCAAATCAAATTCCTTGTATGTTTACATACTTGGCTAATAAATTAATTGCAATTAAATTAATTACAATAACTCACGTGAGATGAGCTTGATTATAGATTTTTTTTTAATGATGTTTTAATATCTTTCAATTCCAGTGCTTGGAAAGAGCGATGAAGTTTACATTTGAGGAGTTCCACCTTTGGTACCAATTTGCCTTGTCCCTGATGGCTGCTGGCAAGGTGAGTGGTAATTCAATAAGTGGGAAATGTGCAACATGTTCCCAATTGACTCACGTAATATTGCAACTGTCAGACAAGTTGCCATTTTTGTTTAAACTCTGCTGTGCGTGAGAAAGTGCCGTGGCTTCAGGAGCTGGCTTGCAGATCAGGCTTACCCCTTATTCTTAAACTGTGGTCCCTGGTTCTGGACTCCCCCAACATTGGGAACATGTTTCCTGCCTCTAACGTGTCCAACCCCTTAATAATCTTATACGTTTCGATAAGATCCCCACTCATCCTTCTAAATTCCAGTGTATAGCTGACGACACAGCATTCCTCACTTTTACAGCAGTGATTGCATTTCAGAAATCCTTAATTAACTGTGAAGTACTTTGGGGACGTAGAATGCTCTGTGGAAATGGAAGCACTTTCTTATCGCTGCTCAGTGCAGGGAGTTAGTTTGCACACAGCAAGGTCTTAATAAACAGCTATGTTGAATGTTTCATCCCAGGTGCTGCATTTACAGTTATTACACCAACCTGCAGCTTAAATTCACCTCACCTTGGGGAAAAGGACTGAGTGTAGTTACCTGATAAAATCAGGAAGCTTTCTGCACATATAAGGTGAATAGCCACAATCTTTCCCCCCCCCCCCTGAGGTTTGAGTTTGGTTTAGTGTCACATGTGAAGGCCTTTTGTTGCGTGCTGACCAGTCAGCGGAAAGACAACGCATGATTACGATCGAGCCATTTACAGTGTACAGATACAGGATAAAGGGAATAACGTGAATGACGTTTTAGTGCAAAGTAAAATCAGCACGGTGGCGCAGCGGTAGAGTTGCCGCCTTACAGCGAATGCAGCACCGGAGACCCGGGTTCCATCCCGACTGCAGGCGCCGTCTGTACGGAGTTTGTACGTTCTCCCAGTGACCCGCGTGGGGTTTCTCCGAGATCTTCGGTTTCCCCCCACACTCCAAAGACGTGCAGGTTTGTAGGTTAGATTTAGATTTAGAGATACAGCGCCGGAAACAGGCCCTTCGGCCCACCGAGTCCGAGCCGCCCAGCGATCCCTGCGGGACTTAACAGTGCCCGGTGCGGCTCGGCCGCGGGACTTTACATCGCTGGGGCGGCTCGACTGCGGGACTTAACATCGCCCGGTGCAGCTCAGCTGCGGGACTTAACATCGCCCGGTGCAGCTCGGCTGCGGGACTTAACATCGCCCGGTGCGGCTCGACCACGGGACTTGACATCGCCCGGTGCGGCTCGGCCACGGGACTTAGCTGCGCAAGGCTTGGTCGCGGGCCTTTCATCGCTCGGTTCGGCCGCGGGACGTTTCAGCGCCCGGTGCGGGGACTGTGCGGGTCGGTCGGGGACGAGCTGTCTGTCCGTGGGCGTGGGGAAGAGAGTGGAAGTTTTGTTGCCTCCATCACAGTGAAGGGGTGTTTGGAGTCACTGTGATGGACGTTTGTGTTGGGGTCATGTGTCTTGTGTTCTTTTTTTCTATGACTGCTATGTAGTTTCGTTCGGTACTTCGGTGCCGAACGACAAATAAAGCTCTGTTATACCCTGTTATACCCTGTTATTAACACTATCCTACACACACTAGGGACAATTTTTACATTTACCCAGTCAATTAACCTACATACCTGTACGTCTTTGGAGTGTGGGAGGAAACCGAAGATCTCGGAGAAAACCCACGCAGGTCACGGGGAGAAATGTACAAACTCCGTACAGTGCAGCGCCCGTAGTCAGGATGGAACCTGAGTCTCCGGCGCTGCATTCGCTGTAAGGCACCAACTCTCCCGCTGCGCCACCGTGCCGCCCGTAATAGGCTTGGTAAATGTTTTTAAAAATTGTCCCTAGTGTGTGTAGGATAGTGTTAATGTGCGGGGATCGCTGGTTGTCGTGGATCCGGTGGGCCGACAGGGCCTGTTTCCGCAATGTATCTCTAAACTAAACTTCACTAAGGTCCAGTAAAGTCCCATCAAAGATACGTTACGGCAGCATAAAAGTCAAGTCAAGTTTATAGTAATGCGTTCAGGTGCAGTGGTCACCGGTGCAATGGAAACCTTGCTTGCAGCAGATCAAGGCACATTAAGCAGAACCGCACAGCAGTTTTATTTAACGTAAATTGCGTAATAAAATTTCTAAAAGAAAGAAGACTATTCAAAGACATTATTGCAAAATACAATTAGTAAAAAAGAAGCTGGAATAGTGGAAGAGCAGTATTCAACTGCCGAGGTACGATTAGTGTTGGTCGGAAAGTCTGATAGTCGTGGGATGGTAAGGTGCAATGTTGGAGTAACTCAGTGGGTCAGGCAGCATCTCTGGAGGAAAGTAGTAGGTGACAATAGACAATAGGTGCAGGAGGAGGCCATTCGGCCCTTCGACCCAGCACCGCCATTCACTGTGATCATGGCTGATCATCCACAATCAGTACCCCATTCCTGCCTTCTCCCCATACCCCCTGACTCCGTTATCTTTCAGAGCTCTATCTAGCTCTCTCTTGAATGCATCCAGAGAATTGGCCTCCACTGCCTTCTGAGGCAGAGAATCCCACAGATTCACAACTCTCTGGGTGAAAACGTTTTTCCTCATCTCTGTTCTAAATGGCCTACCCCTTATTCTTAAACTGTGGCCCCTTGTTCTGGACTCCCCCAACATCAGGAACATGTTTCCTGCATCTAGCGTGTCCAATCCCTAAATAATCTTACATCAATAAGATCCCCTGTCATCCTTCTAAATTCCAGCGTATACAAGCCCAGGTCGCTTCAGGTCGGAACCCTTCTTCAGACCGTCACTGATTCTCTTTCTCCAGAGATGCTGCCTGACCCGCTGAGTTCCTCCAGCATTTTGTGTCCAACTTCAGTATAAACCAGCATCTGCAGTTCCTTCACACACAGTCGGGGGATAGTAGCTGTTCCCGAGTCTGGTGGTGCGCGCTATCAAGCCTCTCTTCCTTCTGCCCGACTGGAGCGGGGAGAAGAAGGAATGACCGGGGTGGGACAAGTCTTTGATTATGTTGGCTGTTTTTCCGAGGCAGCGTTGAAGAGTAGATAGAGTCAATCCATCCACATCAACAGCTCTCTGCAAATTTCTTGGCCATACGTAGTGTGTTGGAACTAAATATGTAAAGCCAGAATCAAAGTCAACATTTCCATTGTGGAGAATACAGAGGAAGAAACAAAATAGGCTTTGAGTGTGTAGTAAGGACCTGCTGATGCTGGTTTACAGTGAAGGTAGACACAAAATGCTGCAGTAACTCAGCGGGTGGGGCAACGTCTCTGGAGAAAAGGAGTAAGTAATGTTTTAGTTTAATTTAAAGTTTAGTTTAGAGATACAGTGCAGAAACAGGCCCTTCGGCCCACCGGGTCCGTGCCGACCCCCGTACACTACACACACTAAGGCCAATTTGCACATACACCAAGCCAATTAACCTACAAACCTGCGCGACTTTGGAGTGCGGGAGGAAACCGGAGATCTCGGAGAAAACCCACGCAGGTCACGGGGAGAAGGTACAAACTCCGTACAGACAGCACCCTTGGTCGGGAGTGAACCCGGGTCTCCAGCGATGTGAGGCCACGGCGCCGCCCTGTTGTAGCAGTACTCGCGTCAGAGAGACGAGGAATAACGCGAGGAGATTTAGCAGTGAAGCAGACACAATGTGTAGGAAGGAACTGCAAGTGTGTCAAGAGAGAGTTAGATATAGCTCCTATGGCTAACTGAATCAAGGGATGTGGAGAGAAAGCAGGAACGGGGTACTGATTGTGGATGATCAGCCATGATCATATTGAATGGCGGTGCTGGCTCGAAGGGCGGCACGGTGGCGCAGCGGTAGAGTTGCTGCCTTACAGCGAATGCAGCGCCGGAGACTCAGGTTCGATCCTGACTACGGGCGCCGTCTGTACGGAGTTTGTACGTTCTCCCCGTGACCTGCGTGGGTTTTCTCCGAGATCTTCGGTTTCCTCCCACACTCCAAAGAGGTGCAGGTATGCAGGTTAATTGACTGGGTAAATGTAAAAATTGTCCCTAGTGTGTGTAGGATAGTGTTAGTGTGCGGGGATCGCTGGGCGGCGCGGACTCGGTGGGCCGAAGGGCCTGTTTCCACGCTGTATCTCCAAATCTAAAAAAAATCCTGCACGTATTGTCTATTGTCTATTTCCTATGTTTCTATGCTGATTTACACTGAAGGTAAATTTGAGTACATGAGTAATTTTAACATTATATGTTCTCTGTGCTTGTCTTTGGCAGAATGCGCGTGCAGTCAGGGTACTGAGGGAGTGCATCAGACTGAAGCCAGATGACCCCACCATCCCACTCCTTGCCACCAAGGTGTGCATCGGATCGCTTCACTGGGTAAGCCTCCCCGGTTTTCTCCACATGTTAAAAGGACGCTCTTTGCAAAACTGTGCGTGTCTTGCCGTGACCTCGTGCTGCCTCTGTTGCTGAATCCTACATTCACACTTGGGCAGCTGACAACCCAGCAGTTTGTATTTGTCAATAAATACCTTCGATTTGTACCAGCATCTGCAGTTATTTTCTTATACTTTCTTTTACAACCCAGTAGTATCAACGTTGATGTCCCCAAGTAACCCCTGCATTCCTCCCCCCTCCCCTCCCCCCCCCCCCCCCCCCCCCCCACGGCCCTAATCGTTCTACTGAAGAGGGATCTCATAGAAACATAGAAAATAGGTGCAGGAGGAGGCCACTCGGCCCTTCGAGCCAGCATCGCCATTCATTGCGATCATGGCTGATCATCCACAATCAGTAAGCCGTGCCTGCCTTCTCCCCATATCCCTTGATTCCGCTAGCCCCTAGAGCTCTATCTAACTCTCTTTTAAATCCATCCAGTGAATTGGCCTCCACTGCCCTCTGTGGCAGAGAATTCCACAAATTCACAACTCTCTGGGTGAAAAAAGTTCCTTCTCACCTCAGTTTTAAATGTCCTCCCCTTTATCCTTAGACTGTGTGGCCCCTGGTTCTGGACTCCCCAACATTGGGAACATTGTTCCTGCATCTAGTGTGTCCACATGTCTCGACCCGAAACGTCACCCATTCCTTCTCTGCAGAGATGCTGCCTGACCCGCTGAGTTACTCCAGCATTTTGTGTCTCTCTTCAGTGCAAGCTGCATCTGCAGTTCCTTCCTACGCTAGTCATTGTACTAGCTCCACTGTTCGCATCCTTGTATCCCCGTCGTTAGCACACCTTCCCCAGCCAACAATGGACCATTGTGGGCTCCACCCTTCCTGAGGTCATCTGTTGCCAGCCCTGTTTCGTTCTAGCCTTCTCTACCTTTCAGTCTGAAGAAGGGTTCCGACCCGAAACGTCACCTTTCCTTTTCCCCAGAGATGCTGCCTGAGTTGTTGAGTTCCTCCAGCTTTTTGTGTCTAACTTCAGTATAAACCAGCATCTGCAGTTGTGAATTTGTGGAGTTCTCTGCCACAGAGGGCAGTGGAGGCCAATTCACTGGATGAATTTAAAAGAGAGTTAGATAGAGCTCTAGAGGCTAGTGGAATCAAGGGATATGGGGAGAAGGCAGGCACGGGTTACTGATTGTGGATGATCAGCCATGATCACAATGAATGGCGGTGCTGGCTCAAATGGCCAAATGGCCTCCTCCTGCACCTATTTTCTATGTTTCGATGCAGTTCTTTCCTACACCCTACATTTATCATATCCGGTAAACCTATTCCAGTCATAATGGCCCAAGTCTCTGTAACTCCTGATCTTACCTCTGGAACTAACACTCCCATTATAACTGACCAATTTATTTCTGTAACTTATGTATCTCATACTTGCGATAAAATTACGATGTATTTTGGTGTAAATGTTGGCCTCGTTTTTGATGATCATGTTCCTTTATCAAAGCCTTCACGCCGATAATGAGCATAAAAAAGACACAAAGTGCTGGAGTAACTCTGCGGGTTAGGCAGCGTCTCTGTGGAGAACGTGGATAGGTGACGTTTTGGGTCGGGACCCTTCTTCAGACCTGAAATGTCATCTATTCGTGTTCTCACGGGCCAAACGCAGGCAGGTGGGACCAGTATCGATGGGGCATCATGGGCAAGTTGGGCTGAAGGACCTGTTTCCGTACTGTATGACTATGACTCTATAACCGTAGAGGGGAAAGATTTAATAGGAACCAGAGGGGCACATTTTTCATGCAAAGGGCGGTACCTGTAGGTGTAGAGAACGAGCTGCCGCGGGAGGTAGTTGAGGAGGTAGTTGAGGAGGTAGTTGAGGCAGGCACTGTAGCCACGCTTAAGAAACATTTAGACAGGTACATGGATAGGACAGGTTTAGAGAGATATACGGGCAGGTGGGACGTGTAGATGGGACATGTTGGCTGGTGTGGGCAAGTTGGGCCAAAAGACCTGTTTACACCCTGTAAGATTTTATGACTCTATGCTGGTTTACAAAAAAAGACTCTAAAAGTGGTGGAGTAACTCAGCGGGTCAGGCAGCGTCCTTGGAGAAAGTGGACAGGTGAAGTTTCGGATCGGGACCATTCTTTAGACTTGAAATGTCATCTATCCATGTTCTCCAGAGACACTGCCTGACCGGCAGAGTTACTCCAGCACTTTGGGCCTTTTATTCTGTCCCCTTGTCTCTCCATGCGGGCTTTGGGTTTTAATGTAGACAAAGAGGTGGACGTATAAGAAAATAACTGCAGATGCTGGTACAAATCGATTTATTCACAAAATGCTGGAGTAACTCCGGAAGTTATCCAGGAGATGGAGAGCGTGTGAGGTGTCTTGGACGTAGGTGGGGAGGGATTTAACCAGGGGGGATAGGATGGAGTCGAGGTAGGTAGAGATAAGTTCGGTGGGGCATGAGCAGGCAGAGACAATGGGTCTGCTGGGACAGTTGTGTTTGTGGATTTTGGGTAGGAGGTAGAATCGGGCCGTGCTGGGCTGGTTTCGTTCACCTTAGTTTAGAGACTAACTCCTTCTGCAGTTGTACAGGGCCCAAGTGAGACCGCACCTGGAGTACTGTGTGCAGTTTTGGTCTCCAAATTTGAGGAAGGATATTCTTGCTATTGAGGGCGTGCAGCGTAGGTTTACTAGGTTAATTCCCAGAATGGCGGGACTGTCGTATGTTGAAAGACTGGAGCGACTAGGCTTGTATACACTGGAATTTAGAAGGATGAGAGGGGATCTTATCGAAACGTATAAGATTATTAAGGGATTGGATACGTTAGAGGCAGGAAACATGTTCCCAATGTTGGGGGAGTCCAGAACAAGGGGCCACAGTTTAAGAATAAGGGGTAGGCCATGTAGAACGGAGATGAGGAAAAACTTCTTCAGTCAGAGAGTTGTGAATCTGTGGAATTCTCTGCCTCAGAAGGCAGTGGAGTCCAATTCTCTGAATGCTTTCAAGAGAGAGCTAGATAGAGCTCTTAAGGATAGCGGAGTCAGGGGGTATGGGGAGAAGGCAGGAACGGGGTACTGATTGTGGATGATCAGCCATGATCACATTGAATGGTGGTGCTGGCTCGAAGGACCGAATGGCCTCCTCCTGCACCTATTGTCTATTGTCTGACTGTATAATGTAATGAACAAATTTTATTTTTTTAAACTTCAGTGTTCCTTTTATAATATTAAAAATTCTAAAAAATTGGAAATCTAGTTTTTAACATTTCAGAGGAGACAGCACACAGTACCGCCACGATCTGTCACCAAAATAGGCACAGACTGCAACTGATAGCTCTCTCGTTATAACTGACGGCCTTATTCCAGTAGCTGACAGCCTTATTACACTTGTGAAATGTGCTATCTGCTGAATCCCTGCCCCTGGTCTTATTCTCGTAACTGACGGCCCGTTTTGTTGCGTGTGTCTGGTAACCTTGTTCCTGGAACCGGCTGCATTTCATCCTGTAACTGAAGCATTCCTGCCTGTCGCTCGGAGTGACGCAGTGTGGAAACAGGCCCTTCAGCCCAACTTGCCCACACCGACCGACATGTCCCATCCACGCTAATCCCACCTACACTCGTCCCACCTGCCTGCGTTTGGTCTACGTTCCTCTAAACCTATCCTGTCCATGTAACCGTCTAAAGGGCGTGCAGCGTAGGTTTACTAGGTTAATTCCCGGAATGGCGGGACTGTCATATGTTGAAAGACTGGAGCGACTAGGCTTGTATACACTGGAATTTAGAAGGATGAGAGGGGATCTTATCGAAACGTATAAGATTATTAAGGGGTTGGACACGTTAGAGGCAGGAAACATGTTCCCAATGTTGGGGGAGTCCAGAACAAGGGGCCACAGTTTAAGAATAAGGGGTAGGCCATTTAGAACTGAGATGAGGAAAAACCTTTTCAGTCAGAGAGTTGTGAATCTGTGGAATTCTCTGCCTCAGAAGGCAGTGGAGGCCAATTCTCTGAATGCATTCAAGGGAGAGCTAGATAGAGCTCTTAAGGATAGCGGAGTCAGGGAGTATGGGGAGAAGGCAGGAACGGGGTACTGATTGAGAATGAACAGCCATGATCTCATTGAATGGCGGTGCTGGCTCGAAGGGCCGAATGGCCTCCTCCTGCACCTATTGTCTATTGTTTATTGTCTATTAAATATTTGCTACACATTGCGATTGTCCCAGCCTAAACTATGGCAGCTCGTTCCATACACCCACCACCCTCTGTGTAAAACAGTTACCTCTCAGGTTCCTATTAAATCTTTCCCTCCCCTCACCTTAAACCTATGTCCTCTGGTTCTCGATTCTCCTACTCTGGGCAAAAGATTGTGTGCATCTACCCGATCTAATCCTCTATAATTTTGTACTCCAGTACAAGATCACCCCTCATCCACCTGCACTCTAAGGAATAGAGTCCAAGCCTGCTCAACTCCTTCCTATCGTTCAAGCCCTCGAATCCTGACAACATCCTCGTAAATCTTCCCTGAAAGTAAGCGTGCAGGTTCAGCAGGCAGTGAAGAAAGCTAATGGCATGTTGGCCTTCATAATGAGAGGATTTGAGTACAGTAGCAAAGAGGTCCTCCTGCAGTTGTACAGGGCCCTGGTGAGACCACATCTGAAGTATTTGTGTGCAGTTTTGCTCTCCTAATTTGAGGAAGGACGTCCTTGCTATTGAGACAGTGCAGCGTAGGTTCACCAAGTTAATCCATGGGATGGCGGGACTGTCATATGAGGAAAGATTGGAAA
Source organism: Rhinoraja longicauda (assembly GCF_053455715.1). Classification (NCBI taxonomy): domain Eukaryota; kingdom Metazoa; phylum Chordata; class Chondrichthyes; order Rajiformes; family Arhynchobatidae; genus Rhinoraja; species Rhinoraja longicauda. Next base: position 58,408,151 of record NC_135962.1, on the reverse strand, counting down.
GACTGGGCTTGTATTCACTGGAGTTTAGAAGGATGAGAGGGAATCTTATAGAGAGGTATAAAATTATAAAAGGACTGACAATAGACAATAGACAATAGGTGCAGGAGTAGGCCATTCAGCCCTTCGAGCCAGCACCGCCATTCAATGCGATCATGGCTGATCACTCTCAATCAGTACCCCGTTCCTGCCTTCTCCCCATACCCCCTCACTCCACTATCCTTAAGAACTCTATCCAGCTCTCTCTTGAAAGCATCCAACGAACTGGCCTCCACTGCCTTCTGAGGCAGAGAATTCCACACCTTCACCACTCTCTGACTGAAAAAGTTCTTCCTCATCTCCGTTCTAAATGGCCTACCCCTTATTCTTAAACTGTGGCCCCTTGTTCTGGACTCCCCCAACATTGGGAACATGTTTCCTGCCTCTAATGTGTCCAATCCCCTAATTATCTTATATGTTTCAATAAGATAAGACTGGACAAGCTAGATGCAGGAAAAATGGTCCCAATGTTGGGGGAGTCCAGAACCAGGGGCCACAGTCTAAGAATAAAGAGGAGGCCCTTTAAAACTGAGGTGCAAAGAAACTTTTTCACCCAGAGAGGTGTGAATTTGTGGAATTCTCTGCCCCAGAGGGCAGTGGAGGCCAATTCACTGGATGAATTTAAAAGAGAGTTAGATAGAGCTCTCGGGGCTAGCGGAATCAAGGGATATGGGGAGAAGGCTGATTGTGGATGATCAGCCATGATCACAATGAATGGTGGTGCTGGCTCGAAGGGCCTAATGGCCTCCTCCTGCACCTATTTTCTATGTTTCTATGCCCTTTCCAGCTTGACTGTATTGATTATAACGGATGAGCTCTTTTCTGTAACCAGCAACCTTACTCTTTTTTTGTGAAGCAGCATCTGCAGTTCTTTGTAACCTGAAGCCTCATGGACTGTAGCCCCTGAGTCTTTAGTTTTTCAGTCAATATAGTTTATTATTGTCACGTGTGCTGAGGTACAGTGAAAAGCCTTGTTGTTGTATGCTGCCCAGTCAGTGAAAAGACCATGCAGGCACTCCTCAGCTTAAGATGGGGTCACATTCCAAGAATCCCACCGGAAACCCAAAATATCATTAGTCGAAACGCATTGAACACACGTGGTCACGTGGCCGGAAGCGAGCTGTGGCTCGCTACGTTGTCGCCGCCGTTTGCACCATCGCTGACTCGAACTATCGCAAGTTATAAAAGGGAGTACAGAGAAGGTTCACCAGATTGATCCCTGGGATGGCAGGACTTTCATATGAAGAAAGACTGGATAGACTCGGCTTGTACTCGCTGGAATTTAGAAGATTGAGGGGGGATCTTATAGAAACTTACAAAATTCTTAAGGGGTTGGAGAGGCTAGATGCAGGAAGATTGTTCCTGATGTTGGGGAAGTCCAGAACAAGGGGTCACAGTTTAAGGATAAGGGGGAAGTCTTTTAGGACCGAGATGAGAAAGGTTTTTTTCACACAGAGTGTGGTGAATCTGTGGAATTCTCTGCCACAAAAGGTAGTTGAGGCCAGTTCATTGGCTATATTTAAGAGGGCCCTTGTGGCTAAAGGGATCAGGGGGTATGGAGAGAAGGCAGGTACGGGATACTGAGTTGGATGATCAGCCATGATCATATTGAATGGCGGTGCAAGCTCGAAGGGCCGAATGGCCTACTCCTGCACCTATTTTCTATGTTTCTATGTTTGTCAGAGGGTGGTGAATCTGTGGAATTCATAGCCACAGAAGGCTGTGGAGGCCAAGTCAAGGGATATTTTTAAGGCAGAGGTAGATAGAATCTTGATTAGTGCGGGTGTCAGGGGTTATGGAGAGAAGGCAGGAGAATGGGGTTAGGACAGAGAGATGGATCAGCCAGGATTGAATGGCGGAGTAGACATGATGGGCCCAATGGCCTAATTCTGCTCCTATCACTTATGAACTTATGAAGTTGAAGCATCGTAAGCTGGGGAGCACCTGTACATAATTAGAATCAGATCGTCCACAATGTACAGGTACAGGACAACGGGAATAATGTTCAATGCAAGATAAAATCCGATTAAAGATAGTTCAAAGGTCTCCAATGGGGTATATGGGAGGTCAGAACAGCTCTCTAGTTGCTGATGGGATGGTTCAGCTGCCCGATAACAGCCAGCTGGAAACTGGCCCTGAAATCCGTAAGTGTGCGTTTTCACACTTCTGTACCTCTTGCCTGATGGGAGAGGGAGTGACCGGGGTGAGACTGGTCCTCGATTAAGCTGCTGGCCTTGCCGAGACAGCATGGGGTGTAGATGGAGTCAATGGAAGGGAGGCTGGTTGGAGAAACACCACCTCATATTTCGCTTGAGCAGCTTACACCCCAGCGGTATGAACATTGACTTCTCTAACTTTAAGTAACCCCCTCCATCCCTCCCCCCTTCCCAGTCCTTCGATGAGTCTGACTGCCCTTGTTTACATTTTATCTCTGTGTTTGCTTTGTTGGTACCTGTTCCTAGCTACCAATGATTCTACATTTTCCTTGGTCTCCATCCCCTTTGTCTCGTTTTCACACCTACACTTCTTTACCTCTGTATCTCCCTCCCCCCTGATTCAGTCTGAAGAAGGGATCTGGACCCAGCACGTCACCCATTCCTTCCCTCCAGTGATGCCGCCTGTCTAAGGTTGCTTTGAGTGGTGATCTGGGCTGCATCCACAACTCTCTGCAATCCAGCTATCTGCACGCCTTGCCCTTATTCATGTACAAAAGTTTTAGTTTAGTTTAGTTTAGAGATACAGCGCGGAAACAGGCCCTTTCGGCCCACCGGGTCTGCGCCGACCAGCGATCCCCGCACATCAACACTGTCCCACACCCTCTAGGGACAAATCTAACATTTACCAAGCCAATTAACCTACATAGCCTACATTTATTCCCATCAAATAACCGCATGCGACAATTTTGTTTCTGTAATCGCTGCCTCAGTGCCTGCTTCTCCTGGCCCTATTTATTATATCCATACACCATTGGTTTCATGCGAGTGACAGGCCCATTCCCTGTAAATGAACACCGAGCTTATTTAATGCGACGAGCTTATTCCTGTAATGGGTGACATTATTTCTGTAGCCGTGCTCCCATTACCTGTAGGTGTAGGTTTATCATTGTCACGTGTAACGAGGTGCAGTGAAAAGCTTTTGTTTCAGTGCTGTAATGTCAAATCAGATAATACTGTACATGGATGCAATCAAACTAAACACAAGAAGAATAGAGACAAGGGCCAGAGTGTAGAATATAGTTGCTCAGCATTGTAGCCTAAAGGGCCTGTCCCACTGTGGCGATTTTTTTAGGGGACTGCCGGCGACCGTCAAAGTCGCAGCAGATCGCCAAAATTCTCTTGTACCCCACGACAATGACCACGACAATGACCACGACAATGACCACGACAATGACCATGACAATGACCACGACAATGCCGAGTCAGCTCAAGATTACAGCGTCTTCGGAAACATCGCGAAAATCCCCACGCTGTCAATGCTTCTCCAGCGTCCTAATTTTCGCTGAAACCACTGACAAGTCGGTAACTACTTGAGAATTTTGAAATATAATATCTTGCCCGGGTTACTTGAAAACCAAGCTTCACGGTAACAAGGCATAAACTGGATTTACTTGCAGTTTACTAATAGCAGTATTAAGACATTTAATTTTAAAAGTGGTTAAATGGATTTTTTGTGCGGAGTGTGGGCATTCTTTGAAAATGTACGGGAGATGCATATCTGGTTTCTGGGTTGCATATCTGGGTTGGGAGCCTACTTTAAATGTAATCGCTGATGGCCATAAACATCGCAAAAATTCCCACGCTTACCTGACCGTCAAACTGTCGCCTCCAATCTACCTGTCAAATGTCCTGACGGTAAATAAATTGGTTAAACACAAGTATTTTATGGTATCTTGAAATTACTTTACTTATTTTAATATTATGTGCTTCTAAATGCATCTAAGAGAACCTAGCAAAGCTGGGGACAGCTTGCGACAGCGCCCGCAATAAGCTACGATACCTGGCGACAAGCCAGCTGTCGCTGAGAAATGTCACTCCGGTTGATTTCTCAGCGACGTGCTGAGATCCACGACGATTCATGGAAGACTCCTCGCGATCATGCCCGCGACACCCCGGCGAACTGTCGGCGACAGCCTAGTCACCGGCAGTCGCCTTAAAATCGCCTAAAGTGGGGCAGGCCCTTATTAACTGTTCCAGAGACAAGGTCGACACACAATGCTGGAGTAACTCAGCAGGTCAGGCAGCATCTCGGGAGAGAAGGAATGGGTGACGTTTCGGGTCGAGACCCTTCTTCAGCCTGATTGTCAGGGGAGGGGGCGGGACGAAGATTGAATGTAGTCGGAGACAGGAAGACTGGTGGGAGAACTGGGAAGGGGAGGAGATAGAGAGGGGAAGCAGAGACTAGAGTGGGCGGGCAGGAGGAATCACAGAGGGGGAGCAGTGAGAGAGGATGTTGCTAAACTCTTGTCAGAGAGAGAAAGAGAACTTCTTCAAAGTAGGCATACCTTGAGGAGAATTCACAGTGGAGCGGCAAGATGTGTAGGAAAATAACTGCAAAAGCTGGTTCAAATCGAAGGTAGGCATTTTGTGTCCTTCTCTCCAGCGATGCTGCCTGACCCGCTGAGTTACTCCAGCATTTTGCGTCTACCTTCGATTTTAACCAGCATCTGCAGGTTTTTCCTACACCAGTTCCAGAGACAAAGTCCCATGTCTACAATAAGGTAGATAGGTACAGAAGCTTGAAAGCGCGCACCACCAGACTCAGGAACAGCTTCTTCCCCTCTGTTATCAGGCTTCTGAACGGCCCTTCCGTAAGCTCGGGCACTGTCCGATTCACCTCGATCCCATTGCGGACATTGGACTTTGTGGAACTGATGGGCTGCACTGTGCTACAATACTGAGAACTATATTGCACCACTTTGTACACACTTTGGTCTATCTTAGAGCATTTGAGTTTGACTTGATTCTTGGCTTTGCTTTGCTTTGCCTGCTACCCAATCAAATCAAATAATACTCAACATAACTACAATCAAGTCAACCTCAAGTACAATCGGCAGAGCGACAGGGAGGGCACAGAGAGTAGAATCTAGTTCTCAGCGTCGTAGTGCATCAGACTGAGCCACAACCACAAGTCTGCAATACCTTGCAGGCAAAGAGACAGCAATGCAGGAGAGTAGTGGTAAGATGAAACTAAATACACGGAAAGACAAGTGGCGGCACGGTGGCGCAGCGGTAGAGTTGCTGCTCACGGCGCCAGAGACCCGGGTTCCATCCCGACCACCGGTGCTGTCTGTTCTCCCCGTGACCGCGTGGGTTTTCTCCGAGATCTTCAGTTTCCTCCCACATTCCAAAGACGTACAGGTTTGTCGGTTCGTTGGCTTGGTATAAAAAATGTATTAAAAAAATGTAAAATTGACCCTGGTGTGTGTAGGATTGTGTTGGTGTGCGGGGATCGCTGGTCGGCGCGGACCCGGTGGGCCGAAGGGCCTGTTTCCGCGCCGTCTCTCGGAACTAAACTAGATAGATAGGATCAGCAGATGGAGGGAATAAGAATGACAGTTATTTAAGAATATGATCAAAGTACAATCAACTGATGTGGTGAATAGTATTGGCTAAGGTAATAAACTGATCCAGCCGATGACAGGCAGCAGGACAAGGCCATCAGTTATAATCACAGAACTGCCGGCTTCGGGAACGACAACGCTGGCAATATACGTGCGGCTGTCAGTAACACGGGAAGCAGCCGTCAGTAATGATCAACAGGAATAAGGTCAGCAGTCATTACAGCGTGCAGTTATGGAGCCCCATCCCAGGAAGCACCTGGAGGCTTTGGAGAGGGTTTAGTTTAGTTTAGTTTAGAGACACAGCGCAGGAACAGGCCCTTCAGCCCACCGAGTCCGCGCCGGCCAGCCACCCCCCGCCCATTAACACCATCCGACACACACACCAGGGACAATTTATACCCATACCGAGCCAACTCACCGAGAAACAAGTACGTCTTAGGGTGTGAGGGAGGAAACCGCCGAAGAGGGTGGTGAATCTGTGGAATTCCCGGAATGGCGGGACTGTCATATGTTGAAAGACTGGAGCGACTAGGCTTGTATACACCGGAATTTAGAAGGATGAGAGGGGATCTTATCGAAACGTATAAGATTATTAAGGGGTTGGGCACGTTAGAGGCAGGAAACATGTTCCCAATGTTGGGGGAGTCCAGAACAAGGGGCCACAGTTTAAGAATAAGGGGTAGGCCATTTAGAATGGAGATGAGGAAAAAAGTTTTCAGTCAGAGAGTTGTGAATCTGTGGAATTCTCTGCCTCAGAAGGCAGTGGAGTCCAATTCTCTGAATGCTTTCAAGAGAGAGCTAGATAGAGCTCTTAAGGATAGCGGAGTCAGGGGGTATGGGGAGAAGGTAGGAACGGGGTACTGATTGTGGATGATCAGCCATGATCACATTGAATGGTGGTGCTGGCTCGAAGGGCCAAATGGCCTACTCCTGCAACTATTGTCTATTGAATTCATTGCCACAGAAGGCTGTGGAGGCCAAGTCAGTGGATCTTTTTAAGGCAGAGATAGATAGATTCTTGATTAGTGCGGGTGTCAGAGGTTATGGGGAGAAGGCAGGAGAATGGGGTTAGGAGGAAGAGATAGATCAGCCATGATTGAATGGCGGAGTAGACTTGATGGGCCGAATGGTCCAATTCCACTCCTATTCCTTATGACCTTAAGATCTCGAAGAAAACCCATCTGGTCACGGGGAGAACGTACAAACACCGTACAGACAGCACTTGTAGTCAGGATCAAAACCTGGTGCCTGGCGCTGTAAGGGAGCGCTGTAAGGCAGCGCTGTAAGGGAGCGCTGTAAGGGAGCGCTGTAAGGGAGCGCTGTAAGGGAGCGCTGTAAGGCAGCAACTCTACCGCTGCACCACCACTCAGAAGGGGTTTACCAGAATGGTGCCTGGATTAGCGTGTTTGTACCTCTAAACTAAACCAATGCTGTCACGATGAGAGGCACCGACCGGTCACGTGAACAGTGCCGCCAGAAGTAACACTGAGGCAGACTCAAAATGCTGGAGTAACTCAGCGGGTCAGGCAGCATCTCTGGAGAGAAGGAATGGGTGACGTTTCGGGTCGAGACCCTATTAAAAAATCTTTTCCCCTCTGCAGTGAAAGAGTCGTAGTCATACAGCACGGAAACAGGTCCTTCAGCCCAACTTGCCCACGCTGACCAAGATGCCCCATCTACACTGGTCGCACCTGCCCGCGATCGGCCCGTATCCTCCTACACCTGCAAGTTGCTAGAGCGTGCGTCTGTGAGCCGTGATCGGTGGCGCGGCTGATTGGAGCTGTTCAGTATTCTGAGAGCGGAGGAGAGGAAGGCTGGAGATCATTAAGTTGCAGACAGCGTTGTCTCCCGTGTTACAGAGACAGGACCGTGGCCCACAGAGCATCGGCAGCCAGCTCACCCTGGCACGCTGACTGATTGATCTTAATCCTTACCACAGGCGGTCTCACCTCCACCAGAGCTCAGATCGTCTGCCAATCGACTAATCAGAGCCTGGGAGTAAATCCACAGAGGGAGAAGGAGGAAGATGTCGGGTTTTTGTTTACAAACTAGTCACAGCCTTAAGGGTTTCTAATTGTCTGGTAGAACTATGCCAACGCGTTTGCTGACTGTTTAGACTCTCGGCATACAGTATGGAAACATGCCGTTTGGCCCATCGAGTCCGCTCCAATCAGCCATTACCCGTCCACTAGACTGTTTTTTTGTTTAGTTTAGAGATTCAGTGCCGAAACAGGCCCTTCGGCCCACCGGGTCCGCGCCAACCAGCGATCCCCGCACACTAACACTATCCTACACCCACTAGCGACAATTTTTGGGCGGCACGGTGGCGCAGCGGTAGAGTTGCTGCCTTACAGCAAATGCAGCGCCGGAGACTCAGGTTCGATCCTGACTACGGGCGCCGTCTGTACGGAGTTTGTACGTTCTCCCCGTGACCTGTGTGGGTTTTCTCCGAGATCTTCGGTTTCCTCCCACACTCCAAAGACGTGCAGGTATGTAGGTTAATTGACTTGGTAAATGTAAAAATTGTCCATAGTGGGTGTAGATAGTGTTAATGTGCGAGGATCGCTGGGCGGCGTGGACTCGGTGGGCCGAAGGGCCTGTTTCCGCGCTGTATCTCTAAATCTAAAAGATTTTTGCATTTACTGAGCCAATTAACCTTACAAACCTGTGGGAGGAAACCGAAGATGTCGGAGAAAACCCACACAGGCTACGGGGAGAACGTAAAACTCCGTACAGACAGCACCCGTAGTCGGGATGGAACCCGGGTCTCCGGCGCTGCATTCGCTGTAAGGCAGCAACTCTACCGCTGCGCCACCGTGACCGCCCTAGTCAGTGCTGCATGAGTTGAATGTGGGAAACAAGGAACTGCAGGAACACAAAGTGCTGGAGTAACTCAGCGGGTCAGGCGCCATCTCTGAAGAACGTGGAGAGAATCTGATGAAGGGTTCCAACCCGGAACGTCACCTGTCCGTGCCTTCCACAGATGCCGCCTGACTCACCGAGTTACTCCTGCACTTTGAGGTCATACAGCACAGAAACAGGCCCAAGAGTAACTTAGTGGGTCAGTCAGCATCTCTGGACAACATCCAGAGTTTCTTCCCAGCAGTTATCCTAACGTATAAGATTATTAAGGGGTTGGACACGTTAGAGGCAGGAAACATGTTCCCAATGTTGGGGGAGTCCAGAACAAGGGGCCACAGTTTAAGAATAAGTGGTAGGCCATTTAGAACGGAGATGAGGAAAAACTTGAGAGTTGTGAATCTGTCGAATTCTCTGCCTCAGAAGGCAGTGGAGGCCAATTCTCTGAATGCATTCAAGAGAGAACTAGATAGAGCTCTGAAGGATAGCGGAGTCATGGGGTATGGGGAGAAGGCAGGAACGGGGTACTGATTGAGAAAGATCAGCCATGATCACATTGAATGGCAGTGCGGGCTCGAAGGGCCGAATGGCCTCCTCCTGCACCTATTGTCTATAAGTTGACCAAGAGAAGGAAAGAGTGAGTGGGTGGCGTTGAAACGTTCCGTGTGCTGCTTCGCCGGTTGCAGGGGCAGGGCGACGCAGGTATTGTTCGGTTCCAGTGTCCTCCACGACGCTGTTCCCAGTGATGTCATGCTGCACAACCTCTGGCCCGGGTTCAACGACGGTGTGGAAGACAGAGTGAGCTTGGATGAATGAATGAATGAATGAGTTTATTGGCCAAGAATGTACACACACAAGGAATGTGCCTTGGTGCTCCGCTCACAAGTAACAACAACGAACATACAGTAAACGATTCAGAATAAAACATTAAACATTAAAACATTAAGAATACAACATTACGGTTTAAACATGTGAGTGAAATAAACCAGAGCAAAAAGAGACGACAGATTTTTGGTTGCTGAGTAATCACGGAAAAAAAGCTGTTTTTATGTCTGGCTGTGGCTGCTTTGACAGTCCGGAGTCGCCTTCCAGAGGGAAGTGCTTCAAAGAGTTTGTGGCCAGGGTGAGAGGGGTCAGAGATGATCTTGCCTGCTCGCTTCCTGGCCCTTGCAGTGTACAGTTCGTCAATGGGGGGAAGGTTGCAGCCAACAACCTTCTCAGCTCGTGTATCGCACTGTGAATACTTATGCCAAATTAATCTCACCTAATTGCTCGATCTTCCCAGTCGTTGTCGCTGAGAGGTAGACAACCGAGCGGCCAGTGCAATGTAATATTCATGAGTCACCGAGTGAATTGGCTCTGGCTAAACAAAAATTGTAAGTTGCCCCCAAAGATAGACACACAAAGCTGGAGTAACTCAGTGGGGTCAGGCAGCATCTCTGGAGAGAAGGAATGGGTGACGTTTCAGGTTGAGACCCTTCTTCAGACTGGTTAGGGATCAGGGAAACGAGAGATATAGACGATGATGTAGAGAGATACAATACAATACAATACAATATATCTTTATTGTCCACAAAATGCTGGAGTAACTCAGCAGGTCAGGCAGCATCTCGGGAGAGAAGGAATGGGTGACGTTTCGGGTCGAGACCCTTCTTCAGACTGAGTGCAGGAGGATGAGCGGCGATCTTATTTATACAGGGGTATCAAATCGTGAGAGGAATTAATAGGGTCAGTCTTTTCCCAGCGTCAGGGAATAAAGAAACAGAGGACATAGGTTTGAGGTGAGAGGCGCAGGATTTAAAAGGAACCTGAGGGGCAACCTTTTTCACACAGAGGGTAGTGGGCAGGGTTGCCAACTGTCCCGTACTAGCCGGGACATCCCGTATATTGGGCTAAATTGGTTTGTTCAACCTTGTCCTGTATTGATGTCCCAGAGCGGCACGGTGGCGCAGCGGTAGAGTTGCTGCCTTACAGCCAATGCAGCGCCTGAGACCCAGGTTCGATCCTGACTACGGGCGCCGTCTGTACGGAGTTTGTACGTTCTCCCCGTGACCTGCGTGGGTTTTCTCCGAGATCTTCCGTTTCCTCCCACACTCCAAAGACGTACAGGTTTGTAGGTTAATTGACTGGGTAAAATGTAAAAATTGTCCCTAGTGGGTGTAGGATAGTGTTAATGTGCGGGGATCGCTGGGCGGCGCGGATTCGGTGGGCCGAAGGGCCTGTTTCCGCGCTGTATCTCTAAAAAATTAAAAATTAAAAATTAGGCCCGGGGGCCACTGTCGGCCCAGACAGTGTAGGCTAACGGAGTGTGTTCGGGGAGCGGGGCCGAGGGTGTTCGCCTGACGGAGGTTGCGTAGCAACCCGCCTCCCGGCTCGGGCAGCCGCCATTAGTGGAGCGAGAGGGAGCACGTGGCCGCTGGCTGAGTGAGGGCACGTGGGGCGCGGGCGGTGACATCCCCTTTTGTCCCTTATTTGGGAGTTAGAAAGTTGGCAACCCTAGTGGTGGGCATTTGGAACAAGCTGCCTGAGGAGGTAGGCGAGGTCAGATAGGTTTAGGAAGATACGGGCCAAACGCAGGCAGGTGGGACTAATGTAGTTGGGGCATGTTGGTTGGTGTGGGCAAGCTGGGTTGAAAAGCCTGTTTGCACGCTGTGTGGCTCTAAGTGATAGGTGGGTCCTGGTTCAGGAGAGGGTTCAGGAGAGGGTTCAGCAGGTACAATAACAACATTTAAAAGACACTTGGACAGGTATGTGGATAGGAGAGGTTGAAGGGGATATGGGCCAAAGGCAGCAAACGGGAATAGCGTAGATGGGGTTGGCATGGACACGTTGGGCCAAAGGGCCTGTTTCTGTGCTCTGTGACTCTCTGCTGCTTTGCCTTTCTGCCTGTCATTGCTTTTTGTCATTGCTGTCATTGGAAACATGTTCCCAATGTTGGGGGAGTCCAGAACCAGGGGCCACAGTTTATGAATAAGGGGGATGTCATTTAGAACTGAGATGAGGAAAAACTTTTTCAGTCAGAGAGTTGTGAATCTGTGGAATTCTCTGCCTCAGAAGGCAGTGGAGGCCAATTCTCTGAGTGCATTCAAGAGAGAGCTAGATAGAGCTCTTAAGGATAGCGGAGTCAGGGGGTATGGGGAGAAGGCAGGAACGGGGTACTGATTGAGAATGATTAGCCATGATCACATTGAATGGCGGTGCTGGCTCGAAGGGCCGAATGGCCTCCTCCTGCACCTATTGTCTATTGTCTATAGTTTCCTTTTACCACAAATGTTGCCTTTACTTCCCTTCTCCAGTTGGGAGAGGCCGAGCAGTTTGCCAAAATGGTGACGGAGATCAACGACAAGCCGGAGTTTCGAGCTAAAGGCTTCTTGGCCCTCGGCTTAACCTACAGCCTGCAAGCCACGGATGGTAAGGGCATCGATCGTCAGAACCAACCAATCTGGCGTCACGGGAAATGCCACGCCACGTCACGCACGCACGCTTCCTCGCTTCACGCTCCATCCGGTGGGAATGAGCATTTCCTACCCCAACCGCTTCTTTCTCAGAGGTCCTTCGTCACAGCGCGCAACTCCTGTGAGGAAGGTGAAATTGTTTCGACCCGAAACGTCACCTATTCCTTCTCTCCCAAGATGCCGCCTGACACGTTGAGTTAGGTTTTAGATTTTAGATTTAGAGATACAGAGCGGAAACAGGCCCTTCGGCCCATCGGGTCCGCACTGACCAGCGATCCCCGCACATTAACACTATCCCGCACCCACTAGGGACCATTTTTACATGTACCAAGCAAGCCAATTAACCTACAAACCTGCACGACTTTGGAGTGTGGGAGGAAACCGAAGATCTCGGAGAAAACCCACGCGGGTCACGGGGAGAACGTACAATCTCCGCACAGACGGCACCCGTAGTCGGGATGGAACCCGGGTCTCCGGCGCTGCATTCGCTGTAAGGCAGCAACTCTACCACTGCGCCACCGTGCAGCAATTTGTGTCCAACCTCTGAAAAAGAAACCTGTCCTGAATTGTCTTCACAATGTTGGTTTGGAAGCTACCCAAGTTCGTCCTCCAATACAGGTTTGTAGATTAACTGGCTTTGATTTTAAAATTATACATCGTCCCTAGTGTGTGTAGGATCGTGTTAGTGTGCGGGGTAATCGCTGGTCGGCGTGGACTCAGTGGGCCGAAGGGCCTGTTTCCGTGCTAGAGTCTAAAGTCTACGGATCATTTTTATCAACAACATTGATTTTCTTTTTTTTCAAGCAACTTTGAAAGGGATGCAAGAGGATCTTCAGAAAAAAGCACTGCGAGCATTGCAGAGGTGAGCATGGGTTTTAAAGTTTGATATCTCGATACTAAAACTCTAGTTCGTTTGTTTGTTTGTTCCTGAACTACAGCCAGAACAGTGCACAATTTTAGGCCCACCTTACTCACCATCATCCCTTTGGTGCTAATGGAAGAAGTTTCATTGAAATCGGTGTTTTTATTTTTTAAGTTATTCACATTTTAAAGTTTAAATCTGTCTCCCAGGGAGGGAAGGGGGGAGGGGTAGAGGGACGGGGGTGGGGGAGAGGTGGAGGTTAAGGGGGGTTGAGGGGGGGGAGGGGAGGGGAGGGGAGGGGGGGAGGAGAGGGTGCTGTACTAATGCAGGAGAGGTTTAGGCCCAACGGGTCCACTTGGTATGTAGGTTAATTGGCTGGGTAAATGTAAAAATTGTCCCTAGTGGGTGTAGGATAGTGTTAATGTACGGGGATCGCTGGGCAGCGCGGACTTGGTGGGCCGATAAAGGCCTGTTTCCGGCTGTATATATATGATATGATATGATATGATATTGGTCTAGTATATATATAAAAAATCTCATTGCCGGAAAAGCTACAACATGCAGTTGCCATGACGACTGATAGGGATGAGACAGTTTTTGTGCAAGCTTTACTCTCACGTGGCATTTCTCTGAGCTCTCCAGTGGGGATGAAGAAGCACTGTGCCACTCCACGCGAGCACATCCGTGGCAGGACGCGGCCTGTTTCTGCGATCAGTCTAGGGGTTGCCAACTATCTCACTCCCAAACACGGGACAAGGTGACGTCACCGCCCCCGCACCCCTCGTGACCTCACCCAGCCAGCGGCCACGTGCTCCCGCTCCACCAATGGCTGCCGCCCGGGCCGAGAGGCGGGTTGCCACGCAACCTCTGTTAGGCGAACGCAAACCGTTAGCCTACACTGCCCCGAACGACAGCGGCCCGCGGGGCCGTTTAGTTTAGTTTCGAGACACAGCGCGGAAACAGGCCCTTTCGGCCCACCGGGTCCGCGCCGACCAGCGATCCCCGCACACTAACACTATCCTACACCCACTAGGGACACTTTACACGTACACCAAGCCAATTAACCTGCATACCTGTACGTCTTCGGAGTGTGGGAGGAAACCAAAGATCTCGGAGAAAACCCGCGCAGGTCACGGGGAGAATGTACATACTCCGTACAGACAGCACCCTTGGTCGGGATGGAACCCGGGTCTCCGGCCTTGCATTCGCCGTAAGGCAGCAACTCTACCGCTGCACCATCGTGCCGCCCTAAGGGACAGATGTTAGCATCCAGAATCAGTACCCGGTTCCTGCTTTCTCCCCATGTCCCTTGATTCCGTTAGCCCCAAGAGCTGTATCCAACTCTCTCTTGAATACATTCCAGCTGAAATGGTGGGCTTCACAGCGCCGGAGACTCGGGTCCAATCCTGCTGTCGGTGTGGAGTTTGCATGTTCCCCTGTGACTGGGTGGCTTTGCTCCGGGTGCTCCCGTTCCCTCCCACGTCCTAAAGACGCGCGGGTTTGTAGAATCTAGAATGGGCCCTCTGTAAATTGCCCCTTGTCTGGACACAGATGTGTAATAACAGAGAACTAGTATGAACGGGCGATTGATGGGCGGTGTAGACTCGGTAGGTCTAAAGGTCTGGACATAGACACAAAGTGCTGGAGTAACTCAGCGGGTCAGGCAGCATCTCTGGAGAGAAGGAATGGGTGACGTTTTGGGTTCGAGACCCTTCTTCATACTGGTTTTGCACTAATACTCTGTGGATTAGAGGTATTGGGAACTAGGTTCCTTCTTCTATGGAGTTTCATAAGGTCATAAATGATAGGAGTAGAATTGGGCCATTTGGCCCATCAAGTCTACTCTGCCATTCAATCATGGCTAGGGTTGCCAACTGTCCTGTAGTAGTCGGGACATCCCGTATTTTGTGCTAAATTGTTTTGTCCCCTGGGGACCGCCCTTGTCCCGTATTAGGCCTGGGGGGCGCTGTAGGCCCCGACACTGTAGGCCCAGGGGGCGCTGTAGGCCCGGACGCTGTAGGCCCCGACACTGTAGGCTCCGACAGTTTAGGTCCCAACACTCTAGGTTTCCGACATTTTAGCTCCAGAGAGTGTAGGCCCAGAGGCCCGGGCACCGCCTAACGGAGGTTGCAGAGCAACCCGCCTCCCGGCCCAGGCGGCCGCCATTGGTGGAGCGGGAGCACGTGGCCGTTGGCTGGGTGAGGTCACGTGGGGCGCGGGGCGGTGACGTCACCTTGTCCCGTATTTGGGAGTGAGGAGGTTGGCAACCCCTACTCATGGCTGATCTATCTCTCCCTCCTAACCCTATTCTCTTGCTCCCCCTGACGTCTGACATCCGTACTAATCAACTTTGCTCCAGTGACCTCTTCAAACCATTCCAAAAAAAAAGTTCTTGTTGCTTCTCCACCGCAGAGCGCACGGGATGTCTCCCACCGACCACCTGGCCGCCTTCTACCTGGCCCTCCAGCTCGCCATCTCAAGACAGGTAAGAACTGCCTCCAGTGCATTCCTTCCCGTCGTGCTCAGTGAAGTGTGACTTTTGTCTTAGACAATAAACAATAGGTGCAGGAGGAGGCCATTCGGCCCTTCGAGCCAGCACCGCCATTCAATGTGATCATGGCTGATCATTCTCAATCAGTACCCCGTTCCTGCCTTCTCCCCATACCCCCTGACTCCGCTATCCTTAAGAGCTCTATCTAGCTCTCTCTTGAATGCATTCAGAGAATTGACATTCCATTGGCTTTCTTCACTGCCTGCTGTACCTGCATGCTTCCTTTCAGTGACTGATGCACTAGGACACCCAGATCTCGTTGTACGTCCCCTTTTCCTAACTTGACACCATTCAGATAATTCACCGTGCCGTCTGTACGGAGTTTGTACGTTCTCCCCGTGACCTGCGTGGGTTTTCTCCAAAATCTTCGGTTTCCTCCCACACTCCAAAGGCGTACAGGTATGTAGGTTAATTGCCTTGGTGAATGTAAAAATTGTCCCCAGTGGGTGTAGGATAGTGTTAGTGCGCGGGGATCGCTGGTCGGCGCGGACTCAGTGGGCCGAAAGAGCCTGTTTCCGCGCTGTATCTCTACACTACGCTAAGCTAAGCTAAGCCTGGCTTGTTGTCGTTTGCAGATCCCAGAGGCACTGGGCTACGTACGGCAGGCTCTGCAGCTCCAGGGCGACGACGTCAACTCCCTGCATCTCCTGGCACTGCTGCTCTCCGCCCAGAAACACTACCACGATGCCATCAACATCATCGACATGGCTCTGGGCGAATACCCGGAGCATTTCACGTGAGTTCACGAGGGATAGGAGCAGAATCAGGCCATTCATAGAAACATAGAAACATAGAAAATAAGTGCAGGAGTAGGCCATTCGGCCCTTCGAGCCTGCACCGCCATTCAATATGATCATGGCTGATCATCCAAGTCAATATCCCGTACCTGCCTTCTCTCCATACCCCCTGATCCCTTTAGCCACAAGGGCCACATCTAACTCCCTCTTAAATATAGCCAATGAACTGGCCTCAACTACCTTCTGTGGCAGAGAATTCCACAGACTCACCACTCTGTGTGAAAAAAAACTTTCTCATCTCGGTCCTAAAAGACTTCCCCCTTATCCTTAAACTGTGACCCCTTGTTCTGGACTTTCCCAACATCGGGAACAATCTTCCTGCATCTAGCCTGTCCAACCCCTTAAGAATTTTGTAAGTTTCTATAAGATCCCCCCTCAATTTTCTAAATTCCAGCGAGTACAAGCCAAGTCTATCCAGTCTTTCTTCATATGAAAGTCCTGCCATCCCAGGGATCAATCTGGTGAACCTTCTCTGTACTCCCTCTATGGCAAGAATGTCTTTCCTCAGATTAGGAGACCAAAACTGTACGCAATACTCCAGGTGTGGTCTCACCAATTCGCCACATCACCTCTACTCCGCCATTTAATCACGGCTGATCTATCTCTCCCTCCTAACCCCATTCTCCTGCCTTCTCCCCGTAACCCCTGACTAATCAAGAATCCATCTATCTCTTCCTTTAAAATATCCACTGACTTGGCCTCCACAGCCTTCTGTGGCAAAGAATTCCACAGATTCACCACCTTCTGACTAAAGAAACTCCTCCTCATCTCCTTCCTAAAGGAACGTCCTTTAATTCTGAGGCTGTGACCTCCGGTCCTAGACTCTCCCACTAGTGGAAACATCCTCCCCACATCCACTCTATCCAGGCCTTTCACTATTCGGTAACTTTCAATGAGGTTCCCCCCCTCATCCTTCTAAACTCCAGCGAGTACAGGCCCAGTGCCGACAAACGCTCATCATATGTTAACCCACTCATTCCTGGGGATCGTTCTTGTAAACCTCCTCTAGACCCTCTCCAGAGCCAGCACAATCCTTCCTCAGATATGGGGCCCAAATGTGCTCACGGTACTCCAAATGGTTGCCATGGGAATAGCTGGTCCCGAGCACAATGAATGAGGGGCAGTGTGACATTGCAAACGCAGTGAGGAGGAGCATTCCGCTGGGGTCAGGAGTGCAACAATGTCACACATAGCCTTTGCTCTCCGTGATGTCTAACAGCTGCCTTTAAAGTTGCGTAAAGCAGTGTTTTTAAATCCTCTGTATCCATCACCACTGTCTCTTAGTGTTGCCGACAGTCCCGTATTAGCCGGAACATCCCGTATATTGAGCTAAATTTCTTTGTCCCGTACGGGACCGCCCTTGTCCCGTATTAGGCCCGGGGGGGGCGCTGTAGGCCCGGACACTGTAGGCCTCAGGGGCCGCTGTAGGCCCCAGGGGCCTCTGTAGGCCCGGACACTGTAGGCTCCAGGGGCCGCTGTAGGCCCGGACACTGTAAGCCCCAGGGTTCGCTGTAGGCCCCAGGGGCCGCTGTAGGCCCGGACACTGTAGGCCCCAGGGGCCTCTGTAGGCCTGGACACTGTAGGCCCCAGGGGCCGCTGTAGGCCCCCGGAGCCTCTGTAGGCCCAGACACTGTAGGCCTCAGGGGTCGCTGTAGGCCCGGACACTGTAGGCCTCAGGGCTCGCTGTAGGCCCCAGGGGCCTCTGTAGGCCCGGACACTGTAGGCCCCAGGAGCCGCTGTTGGCCCGGACACTGTAAGCTAACAGAGTGTGTTCGGGGAGCGGGGCCGAGTGTGTTCGTCGAACGGAGGTTGCGTAGCAACCCGCCTCCCGGCCCGGGCGACCGCCGTTGGTGGAGCGGGAGCACGTGGCCGCTGGCTGGGTGAGGTCACGTTGGGCGCGGGCGGTGACGTCATTTTTTGTCCCTTATTTGGGAGTGAGAAAGTTGGCAACCCTACTGTCTCTGCACCTCTCCAGAGTGTTTGGCAACAGACCACTTTGACGAAGCCTTTAATCACTCCTAATATCACCCTTTGGACTTTGGAGATACAGTGCAGAAACAGGCCCTTCGGCCCACCGAGTCTGAGCCTATCAGCGATCACCCGCATACTAGCACTATCCTGCACACTATATGGACCATTTACAATTTTACCGAAGCCAATTAACCTACAAACCTGTACATCTTGTGAGGGTGGGAGCAAACCAGAACACCTGGAGAAAACCCACGCAGTCACAGGGAGAAGGTACAAACTCCACACAGACAGCACCTGTGGTCAGGATGGAACCCGGGCCTCTGGCGCTGTTAGGCAGCAACTCTACCGCTGCACCAACCTGCAGAAAACTCGGCTGCTAATCTCTTTTTCCCAAATTTTTACTCGTGTAATTATAGTTACTTAAAATACCGCAGCCGTGCATAATTAACTTGTCACTGCGAGAGTAATGGTGCATTGAAGACAGAGCCTGGCACTGCATTAAATGTATGTTAACCTCACAGGCTGAGGCTTCCCCCTGCCTTCACCGACACCCCCGCACGTTACATCAGACCCATGCTGGGACCTCCATCACCGTCAGGAGGAATCGCACCTAATGTTAACAACTGCAGCAGGAGGTTGACTCAACAATTGCCGCTTATCCCCCACTGCTATCACAACAGACAACTATTTGAGGTGCCATCGCCACTTCAGCTGGGACTAGGGATGCCACCTTCCTCACTCCCAAATACGGGACAAGGTGACGTCACCGCCCCGCGCCCCACGTGACCTCACCCAGCCAGCGGCCACGTGCTGCCGCTCCACCAATGGCGGTAAACCCGGGCCGGGAGGCGGGTTGCTAGGCAACCTCCGTTAGGCGGCGCCCCGGCCTCCGGGCCTACACTGTCCGGAGCTAAAATGTCAGAAACCTAGAGTGTCGGGCCCTAAACTATCAGGACCTACAGCGTCCGGGCCTACAGTGTCTGGGATAAGGAACCATTTTTTCACCCAGAGAGTTGTGAATCTGTGGAATACCCTGCCACAGAGGGCAGTGGAGGCCAATTCACTGGATGTTTTCAAGAGAGAGTTAAATTTCACTCTTAGGGATAACAGAATCAAGGGATATGAGGAAAAAGCAGGAACGGGGTACTGATTTTACGTGATCAGCCATGATCATATTGAATGGCGGTGCTGGCTCAAAGGGCCGAATGGCCTGCTCCTGCACCTATTTTTCCATGTTTTCTATGTTTTCTAGCACTGCAATTGTCTGAAGGGTCTTGACCCTAAACGTCATCCATTCCTCTCCAGAGATGCTGCCTATCCCACTGAGTTACTCCAGCATTTTGTGTCTGACTGCTATTGATTGGTAGATACAGCATGGAAACAGGCCCTTCGACCCACGAGTGCGTGCCAGCCGTCGATCGCCCATTCGCACTAGTTCCGTGTTATCCCAATTTCGTATCCACTCCCTACGCATAGAGAATAGGTGCAGGAGGAGGCCATTTGGCCCTTTGAGTCAGCACCGCACTCAGGGACAATTTTACAGAGGGCCAATTAACCTACAAACCTTCGCGTCTTTGAGATGTGGAAGGAAACCAGAGAACCTGGAAGAAAGGCCACACGGTCACAGGGAGAACATGCAAACTCCGTACAGACAGCACCCATAGTTAGGATGGAACCTGGGTCTCTGGCGCTGTGAGGCAGCAACTCTACCGCTGCGCCACCGTGCCACCCAGTGTTCTACTTCTAAGATAGACACAAAATGCTGGAGTTACTCAGCGGGACAGGACTGGAGAGAAGGAATGGGTGACGTTTCAGGTCGAGACCCTTTGACCCGAAACGACACCCATTCCTTCGCTCCAGAGATGCTGCCTGTCCCGCTGAGTTACTCCAGCAATTGTGTCTACCTTCGATTTAAACCAGCATCTGCAGTTCTTTCCTACACACAGGGTTCCACTTCTGTAGTTCTTTATTTGGCCTCATGTTTTGGGTTGATTCTTCTTGGCCCTGAAGTAAAGGCTGCCAATGCTTTTGTTGTCATTTTATTTGGCTCCTCTCTGTACATCCTGTGTGTCCAGCTTCAAGTTTCCAGCTTCACGTTTCTGGGTACTCACATTTCAGAGGACCTAACATGGTCCAATAACACTGCTGCGCTGGTCAAGAAGGCACAGCAACGACTGTTCTACCTAAGAACACTGAAGAAGTCTGGTCTACCCCAACAGCTGCTGATGACCTTCTACCGATGCACCACAGAGAGCATCCTAACACATGGCATCCCTGTGTGGTACCTCAGCTGCACGGAGGCAGAGAGGAAAGCTCTTCAGCGGGTAGTCCATAGAGCTCAGAGGACCATCGGAACACAGCTACCAGCCTTGGAGGGCATCTACTACACACGATGCCTCAGAAAAGCCACCAACATCCACAAAGACTCTTCACACCCCTGCAACAGTCTGTTCGAACTTCTACCATCGGGCAGAAGCTATAAGGCCTTCTACGCCCGCACCTCCAGACTCAGGAACAGCTTCATCCCCAGGGCCATAGCTGCTATGAACCGGTCCTGCTGAGCCGGATGGTCACATCGCACAGTGAACCGGCACAGATCTACTTGCACTTTATTCTGTTTTAAAACTGTTCTCATTTGTTTCATTGGGTTGTTTAAATTTAAATTCTTACTGACTAGCTAATTAATTTATTGCATCGTATGGGAGGCGCATTCCCAATCTCATTGTACCCCTGTACAATGACAATAAAGATGTATTGTATTGTATTGTATTGTATTGGTCTCTGGTAAGAAGAGGCCGACTCGGGAGCTCCGTGCCGCGGGGAGAGTTTCAACCGTCCCGACACGGGGAGTTACGATCATCCCGACGCGAGGGCCTCGGACAGTCGGCAGCGGCGACCGTGGACGGTTCAACAGCCCCGACCGCGGGTGAACAAAGAGGAAGATGGTGGAACTTTATTACCTTCCATCACAGTGAGGAATGTGGAATCCGCTGTGGTGGATGTTTATGTTAAATTTTATTTGACGTGGCTGTGTGTCTTGTTGCTTTTTACTTAGTACGGCTGTATGAGAACTCAAATTTCACTGTAGGAAAGAAAACTGCAGAAGCTGGTTAAAATCGAAGGTAGACACAAAACGCTGGAGTAACTCAGCGGGTCAGGCAGCATCTCTGGAGAGAAGGAAGGGTCTCGACCCGAAACGTCACCCATTCCTTCTCTCCAGAGATGCTGCCTGACCCGCTGAGTTACTCCAGCATGTTGTGTATAACTTCAAATTTCACTGTACCTTATTTAATTGGTACATGGGACAATAAATTGATCTTGAAATCTATATCCTGCTGCATTTTTGTTGTCTTAAATCTCCATTACTTTGCATCGTGAAGAGAAGGATAGAAGATTAGAAATCTTCTGGAGCCTCTTGCAAATAACAAACATCCCAATCCACACTGAATGTCGCCTGTGGCGTGTGCATTCAACTTTTAACCTTCTGACTCAGGAATGACAATGGCAACAGCGCTGAAGTACAGCTGATGCAACAGAAACTTTGGGCTCTCCCTGATTTATATTTCATGAAAATAAGTTAGTTTAGCGGTGGCTCTGTTAACTGCTGCGCCCTGTGGGCACAGTGGCACAGCTGGTAGAGTTACTGCCTCACCATGCCAGGCACCCAGGATCATGGCCAAGGTTTCAAGGTCAGTTTATTGTCACATCTACCAGTTAAGGTACAGTGAAATTTGGGTTACCATACAGCCATACTAAGTGAAATGCAACAAGACACACAGCCACATAATATAAAATTTTACATAAACATCCACCTCAGCGGATTCTACATTCCTCACTGTGATGGAAGGTAATAAAGTCCAATCGTCTTCCTCTTTGTTCTCTCGCGGTCGGGGCAGCCAAACGGGGCAGTCGGGGCGATCAAACCCCCCCGCAGCCGACGATTGAAGCCCCCGTCGGGGCGATCGAAACTCCCGCGTCGGGGCGGTTGAAACTCTCTCCGCGGCCTGGAGCTCCCGAGTCGGCCTCTTCTCACCAGAGACCGCGGGCTTCACGGTGTTAAAGTCAACGGGCCCCGCGGTTGGAGCTTCGATCCTCGGCAAAGGGATCGCAAGCTCCACGATGTTAACGTCCCGTGGCCTGGAGCGCCGGGCCGGTCTCCAGGAAAGGCCGCCAGCTCCTCGATGTTAGGCCGCAGTGCGGACGGAGATACGACACGGAGAAAAATCACATCTCCGTCGGGGTTTGAGATTCTCGGAACACTAAAACATACCTTTAACACATACTTAAAATAACAAAAAAGAAGAAAGGACAGACAGACTGTTGGCGAGGCAGCCGCTGCTGGTGGCGCCACCTGGTGTACTTCTGACCTCGGGTGCTGCCTGTGTGTGGAGTTTGCACGTATTATGCCTTCTGTGTCCACGTGGGTTTCCTCCGGGTGCTCCGGCTTCCACCCACATCCCAAAGATAGGCCTGTTTCTGCGCCTTCTCTCTAAACTATTCAGGGCGGCACGATGGCGTAGCGGTAGAGTTGCTGCCTTACAGCAAATGCAGCACTGGAGACCCAGATTCGATCTCGACTACGGGTGCTATCTGTGTGGAGCATGTACGTTCTCCCCGTGACCTGCGTGGGTTTTCTCCGAGATCTCCGGTTTCCTCCCACACTCCAAAGACGTACAGACGTGGGAGGAGTTGGCTGCGCCTAACGACTGCGGCTCTCTGGCAGTCTGCTTGTCTTTTTTTCTTTTTTTTTGTTTGTGTCGGTGTTGGGATGGTTTTTGTTTCTGTTTTTGGCTGTGTATGTGTGGTGGGGGGGTGGGGTGTGGGTGTGGGGGTGGGGTAGGGTGGGGCGGGGGAAACCTTTCTTTTATTAGGTCTCTTCCCCGGGGCGCAGCTCGCCCGCGGGGCCTTCCATCGCCGGCGCGGCTCGGCTGCGGGACTTAACATCGCCAGCGCGGCTCGGCCGCGGGACGTTTCAGTGCCCGGTGCGGCTAGGCCGCTGGACTTAACATCGCCAGCGCGGCTCGGCCGCGGGACGTTTCAGTGCCCGGTGCGGCTAGGCCGCTGGACTTAACATCGCCAGCGTGGCTCGGCCGCGGGACGTTTCGGTGCCCGGCGCGGCTTGGCCGCTGGACTTAACATCGCCAGCGCGGCTCGGCCGCGTGACGTTTCAGTGCCCGGTGCGGCTCGGCCGCTGGACTTAACATCGTCCGGTGTGGCTCGGCCGCGGGACGTTTCGGTGCCCGGTGCGGCTCGGCCGCGGGACGTTTCAGTGCCCGGTGCGGCTCGGCCGCTGGACTTAACATCGCCCGGTGCGGCCGCGGGATGTTTCGGTGCCCGGTGTGGCTCGGCCGCGGGGCCTTCCATCCCCTTGCGGGGGCTGTGCGTGTCGTTTGCCTCGGTAGGGGTCGAGCTGCCTGTCCGTGGGTGCGGGGGGAAGAGAGGGGAAGTTTTGTTGCCTCCATCACAGTGAGGGGGTGTTTGGAGTCACTGTGATGGATGTTTGTGTTGGGGTCGGGTGTCCTGTGTTCTTTTATTTTTTGCTGTGTTTTGTGTGACTGCTGAAATTTCGTTCGGTGTAAAAAGCCGAGTGACAATAAAGTGTTGTTATGTTATGTTATGTTTGTAGGTTAATTGGCTGGGCAAATGTAAAAATTGTCCCTAGTGGGTATAGGATGGTGTTAAGAAAATAACTGCAGATGCTGGTACAAATCGAAGGTTTTTATTCACAAAATGTTTCCGAGCTGTATCTCTAAACTAAACTAAACTAAACTATCAGTTTAACTAAACTTAGAATCTGTGTGTTTTGTAAAACTCTGGGAATTCATGCCGTATTCTTTCTTACCAGATTGCTGTTCACCAAAGTGAAGCTGGAATCGGTGTGCAGGGGCCCAGACGAGGCCTTGGTCACCTGCAAGCACATGCTGCAGATCTGGAAGTCATGCTTCAAGCTCACAAACCCCAGGTACACAAACACCAGGGTTGCCAACTGCCCCATACTAGCCGGGACATCCCGTATTTTAGGCTAAATTAATTTGTCCCGTACGGGACCGCCCTTGTCCCAGATTATTAAGGGGTTGGACACGTTAGAGGCAGGAAACATGTTCCCAATGTTGGGGTAGTCCAGAACCAGGGGCCACAGTTTAAGAATAAGGGATAGGCCATTTAGAACGGAGATGAGGAAAAACCTTTTCAGTCAGAGAGTTGTGAATCTGTGGAATTCTCTGCCTCAGAAGGCAGTGGAGGCCAATTCTCTGAATACATTCAAGAGAGAGCTAGATAGAGCTCTTAAGGATAGCGGAGTCAGGGGGTATGGGGAGAAGGCAGGAACGGGGTACTGATTGAGAATGATCAGCCATGATCACATTGAATGGCTCGAAGGGCCGAATGGCCTCCTCCTGCTCCTATTGTCTATTGTCTATTGTCTATTGTCCTTGACCGTACAAATTGTCCCTGGTGGGTGTAGGGTAGTGTTAGTGTGCGAGGATCGCTGGTCGGCGCGGACCCGGTGGGCCGAAAGGGCCTGTTTCCCTGCTGTATTTCTAAACTAAACTAAATTAGAGACCCAGCCCACTCAACCTCTGCCTGTAGTTCAGACCCTCTAGTCCTGGCAACATCCTCGTAAATGCTCTCTGCGCCCTTTCCCTTTCTCATTCCTCTCATCTTGCGGATTAGCAGAGAACAAAGGAGTCCCTTCGAGCCAGCACCACCATTCAATGTGGACATGGCTGATCATTCTCAATCAGTACCCCTTTCCTGCCTTCTCCCCATACCCCCTGACTCCACTATCCTTAAGAGCTCTATCTAGCTCTCTCTTGAATGCTTTCAGAGAATTGGCCTCCACTGCCTTCTCAGTTCTAAATGGCCTACCCTTTATTCTTAAGCCTGGTGACCCTTGATTCTGGACTCCCCTCAACATCGGGAACATTTTTCTTGCATCCAGCCTGTCCAATCCCTTACGTTTGTCGTTTGCAATAAGCTGGGCCATCGGCCACGGGGGAGATGGTGGAAGTTACAGGCACGGTGGCACAGCGGTAGAGTTGCTGCCTCACAGAGACCCGCCAGAGACCCGTGTTGGTTCCTGACTACGGGTGCTGTCTGTACGGAAGTTGTGAAAAAATTGAACCAAGGTTCATCGAGTTATACAATCACACGGACCAAGATGCCCCATCTACACTTGTCAAGTCTGAAGAAGGGTTACGGCCTGAAACGTCACCCATTCCTTCTCCCCAGAGATGTTGCCTGTCCCCTCGAGTTACTCGAGGTTTTATAGGTTCATTGGCTTGGTATAATTGTAAATTGTCCCTAGTGTGTGTAGGGTAGTGTTAATGTGTGGGGATCGCTTGTCAGCGCGGACTCGGTGGGCCGAAGGGCCTGTTTCCACGCTGTATCTCTAAACCAAACTAAACCATTGAACTTCTTAGGGAGACACACAATGCTGGAGTAACTCAGCGGGTCAGGCAGGATCTCGGGAGAAAAGGAATGGGTGACGTTTCTTCAGATTGATGTCAGGGGAGGGGGTGGGACAAAGATAGAATGTAGTCGGAAACGGTAAGACTAGTGGGAGAACTGGGAATGGGGAGGGGATGGAGAGAGAGGGAAAGCGAGGGCCATCTGAAGTTAGAGAAGTCAAAAGTATAAGAAAATAACTGCAGATGCTGGTACAAATCGAAGGTATTTATTCACAAAATGCTGGAGTAACTCAGCAGGACAGGCAGCATCTCAGGAGAGAAGGAATGGGCAACATTTCGGGTCGAGACCCGAGCCTGAACAAGGGTCTCGACCCGAAACGTCGCCCATTCCTTCTCTCCTGAGATGCTGCCTGACCCGCTGAGTTACTCCAGCATTTTATGAATACATACCTTAGAGACGTCAATGTTCATACCGCTGGGGTGTAAACTACCCAAGCGAAATATGAGGGTGCTGTTCCTCCAATTTGCGCTGGGCCTCACTCTGACGATGGAGGAGGCCCAGGACAGAAAGGTCAGATTGGGAGTGGGAGGGGGAGTTGAAGTGCTGAGCCACCGGGAGATCAGGTAGGTTGCAACTTTCCTACACGTTGAACTCCATACACAGACATGAGCCGAGGTCAGGGTGGATCCCGGGGTCTGTGAGCGGGCAGCTCTGCCAGCGAGCCACCCTGTTTTGTCTTTTATTTAATCCGCGATCGTATACCAAATCAGAATCTTTTGTTGAGGTTGATTGTGAAATGTGTTTCAGTGACTCCGGGCGAGGCAGTAGTCTGCTGGACAGAGTCATCGCGGACAGGCGAAACCTGAACACCATCACGCTGCCTGACTTCAGCGACCCTGAGACAGGTAATCATCGCCTCCACCCCTCCTCCTGCTGAGCCACGTGAGGCAAATCACTCACGGGAACGTTCACCCCAACATTCTCCAACGCAGGCGGTTGAGGTAGCAGGTTGAGCAGGCTGGGTCTCTACTCCTTGGAGCGCAGGAGGATGAGGGGTGATCTTATAGAGGTGCAAAACATCACGAGAGGAATAAACGCACAGAGAGTCTCTAGCCCAGAGTAGGGGAATCGAGAACCAGAGGATATCGGTTTTGAGGGGAAAGATTTAATAGGAAACTAAGGGGCAACCTTTTAACACAAGAGGCGGTGGGTGTATGAGAATGATCAGCCATGATCACATTGAATGGCGGTGCTGGCTCGAAGGGCCGAATGGCCTACTCCTGCACCTATTGTCTATTGTGTATGGGAACTGCGTGGGTCCTTTATCTCCAGAGATGCTGCCCGACCAGCTGAGTTACTCCGGCACTTTGTGTCCATCTTCCCTCAATCTATCGACCCACTTGAAGGCAAGGGCTGTGCCAGCAAATGGATTTGAGTTTAATTTCATTGCCCGCACAATGCCCGAGTCTGACAGAAGCAGCAACTGAGCCAAACCTGGGAAAAGCTAATTATCCGTCAAGGCACGACTGGTGGAAGGGTTCAGCCGGACTTGGGCGGGCCGGGCGGGTATATTGTGGCGTTCGTTACCACCGAGGTGCCACTGCCCACCGACCTGTAGCAGTGAGTGAGAATCACTTACTGTATCTGTGGTTGGAAGTGTGTGAAGTGCGGGTACTGGCCTTTGTAACATTTAGATTTGTTTTTAGATTTTTTTAGATTTAGAGATACAGCGCGGAAACAGGCCCTTCGGCCCACCGGGTCCGCGCCGCCCAGTGATCCCCGCACATTAACACTGTCCTACACACACTAGGGACAATTGTTTACATTTGCCCAGCCAATTAACCTACATACCTGTACGTCTTTGGAGTGTGGGAGGAAACCGAAGATCTCGGAGAAAACCCACGCAGGTCACGGGGAGAACGTACAAACTCCGTACAGCCGTAAGCCAGCATTGATGTGGAGATCAAGATCAAGGTTTCAAGATTATTGTCACATGTACCAGTTAAGGTACAGTGAAATTTGAGATACCATACAGCCATACTAAGTGAAAAGCCACATAAAATAAAATTTACCATAAACATCCACCACAGCGGATTCCACATTCCTCACTGTGATGGAAGGCAATAAAGTTCCACCATCTTCCTCTTTGTTCACCCACGGTCGGGGCTGTTGAACCGTCCACGGTCGCCGCTGCCGACTGTCCGAGGCCCTCGCGTCGGGATGATCGAAATTCCGGCGTCGGGACGGTTGAAACTCTCCCCGTGGCATGGAGCTCCCGAGTCGGCCTCTTCTTACCAGAGACCGCGGGCTTCACGGTGTTAAAGTCCACAGGCCCCGCGGTTGGAGCTCTCCACAGTCGATCCCGGCAATGTACCGAGAGAGGTGGTTTGCCATTGCGTGAGGGCGTCTTGTCTGCTGACTGACACAAGTGGACCATCAACCTCTCATCTGATGTGTAGGAAGGAACTGCAGATGCTGGTGATCTCCGAAGATGGACACAAAATGCTGGAGGAACTCAGCGGGACAGGCAGCATCTCTGGAGAGAAGGAATGGGTGACGTTTTGGGTCGAGACCCTTCTTCAGAGTGAAGAAGCATCTCGACCCAAAACGTTACCTCTCATCTGATTACAATAGACAATAGGTGCAGGAGGAGGTCATTCGGCCCTTCGAGCCAGCACCGCCATTCAATGTGATCATAGCTGATCATTGTGTTGATATTGTCAGTCAGAAGAGACTGCAAGAAGCCGGCAGATCAATGGAGAGCCACTGAGTTCTGTAAACAAAAATGACACAAAGTGCTGGAGTAACTCAGCGGGTCAGACTTGGAGAGGTGACGTTTCGGGTCATAGAGTCTTACAACGTGGAAACAGGCCCTTCGGCCCAACTTGCCCACACCAGCCAACATGCCCCATCTACACTCGTCCCACATGCCTGATTTTGGCCCATTTCCCTCTAAACCCATCCTATCCATGTACCTGTCTGAATGTTTCTTAAACGTTGCGATAGAACCTGCCTCAACTACCTCCTCCGGCAGCTCGTTCCATACACCCACCACCCTATGTGTGAAAAAGTGAGGTGGGTTTCTGAAGAAGGGTCCCATCATGAAACACCCTCTATCCATGTCCTCCAGAGATGTTGCAGGACGGCCCCCTTATCTTCACTGTTCCCTTTTCCCCAATGGCTCGGCACGGTGGCGCAGCGGTAGAGTTGCTGCCTTACAGCGAATGCAGCGGCGGAGACCCAGGTTCCATCCCGACTACGGGTGCTGTCTGTACGGAGTTTGTACGTTCTCCCCGTGACTTGCGTGGGGTTTCTCAGAGATCTTCAGTTTCCTCCCACACTCCAAAGACGTGCAGGTTTGTAGGTTAATTGGCTTGGTGTAAATGTAAAAATTGTTAGAGGGCAGAGGTTTAAGGTGAGAGGGGCAAAATAAGGGAGATGTTCAGGGCAAGTTTTTCTTTATGCAGAGGGTGGTGGGTAGGGTTGTCAACTGTCCCGCATTAGCCGGGACATCCCATATTAGGCCCGGGGTGGGGGGGGGGGGGTGTAGGCCTGGACGCTGTAGGCCCGGACGCTGTAGGCCCGGACACTGTAGGGCCGGACGCTGTAGGCCTGTACACTGTAGGCCCGGACGCTGTAGGCCCGGACAGTGTAGGTCCGGACAGTGTAGGTCCGGAGGCCCGGGCGCTGCCTAACGGAGGTTGCGTAGCAACCCGCCTCCCGGCCCGGGCGGCCGCCGTTGGTGGAGCCGGAGCACGTGGCCGCTGGCTGGGTGAGGTCACGTGGGGCGCGGGGTGGTGACGTCACCTTGTCCCTTATTTGGGAGTGAGATAGTGGGCACCCCTAGTGCTGGGTGCCTGGAACACATTACCAGGGTTGATGGTGGAGGCAGATATAATAGTGGTGTCTAAGAGGCATTTAGATCAGACCATAGATATGCAGGGAGTGGAGGGATATGGATCAAGTACAGGCAGATGAGATTAGTTTATCTTGGCATGTTGAGCACGGATATTGTGGGCCAAAGGGCCTGAACCTGACTGTTCTATGTCCTAAGGATCAACATGGTTCAGGGACAAATGTTGTTTCCAATGCAATATAAGTAGAAACTGTTGGAAATATTCAGCAGCTCGGACAGTATCTGTGGAGAGAGAACCAGGAGTTGGTGTTTCTGACACGTTAACTCGGTTTCTCTTTCCGCAGGTGCTGCCTGACCTGCTGAGTGTTTCCTACATTTTCTATATTTTTCTTCAGGTTTCCAGCAGCTGGGGATTTTCTTTTTGATTTCCGCGTCCTGTCATTTGCACTGGGTTGCGTGGTGTGAGTTCTCAGACATGTGCTGTAATTAAGGTTGCATCTGCCGGCGTTTTTAACTCGCTGCGGCAACTGTTTGTTTACATGCATCTATGCAAATCATTCTGCAAATAGCAGAGGCACAAATAGAAATAAAAGAGGAATGGAGTCAAGAACCAGAGGTTTAAGGTGAGAGCGGACAGGTTTAATAGGATCCTGGGGGCGGCAACCTTCTCAATCGGGAGAGTGGTGGGTGTATGGAACGGGCTGCCAGAGGAGGTTAGTTTAGTCTAGTCTGGTCTAGTTTAGAGATACAGCGCAATAGAGCTAGATAGAGCTCTTAAGGATAGCGGAGTCAGGGGGTATGGGGAGAAGGCAGGAACGGGTTACTGATTGAGAATGATCAGCCATGATCACATTGAATGGCGGTGCTGGCTCGAAGGGCCGAATGGCCTCCTCCACCAATTGTCTATTGTCTATTGAAACGGACCCTTTGGCCCACCGGGTCCGCACCGACCAGCGATCCCCGCACACTAACACTATCCTACACCCACTGGGGACAAGTTACATTTATACCAAGCCAATTAACCTACAAATCACAATTCACAATCATACTTTATTAGCCAAGTATGTTTTGCAACAAGCAAAGAATTTCATTTGCCATACAGTCAAACCAATAAAAAGCAACAAGATACACAAAATACATTCTGTGGACTGCAGAAGATTTTCTATCTCGGAGAAAACCCACGCGGTCACGGGGAGAACGTACAAACCCCGTTCAGTCAGTGCCCGTAGTCGGGATCGAACCCGGGCCTCCGGTGCTGCAAGCGCTGTTAGGCAGCAACTCTACCGCCGCGCCACCGTGCCGGCCTTAAGGTAGTTGAGGCGAGGTACAAAAACAGCATTTAAAAGGCATTTAGACGGATACATACATGGATGGGAAAGGTTGAGAGCGATATGGGTTAAAAGCAACCAGGTGGGACTAGTATAGATGAGTGTAGTGCAGATAAGACATGTTGGTCAGCATGGGCAAGTTGGGCCGAAGGGCCTTTTCCAGGCTGTGTCACTCTATCAAGTCAAGTCAAGTCAAGTCAAATTTATTTGTCACATACACATACACGATATGCAGTGAAATGAAAGTGGCAATGCCTGCGGGTTGTGCACAAAAAGAATTACAGTTACAGCATATAAATAAAGTTAATAAGTTACTATTAGTGTCGACAAAAATTTAGTCTCTGGGGTTATGAAAGTTGACAGTCCTGATGGCCTGTGGGAAGAAGCTCTGTCTCATCCTCTCCGTTTTGACACTATTACAGCAGGCCACCCACCGGGTCCGCACTGATAAATAAACACGGCACAGGCTCCCTTCAGCAAGCCACAAAACAGCGTGATCTCCAGGTTAAACAGGTGGCCTCAGCACTTCAAGTAGCATGCACACTGTTTGTGATGCATTTAAAATTAATTGTTTTGTTCTTATAGAAGTGGAGAAAAATTGATGCAAGTCATTGGAAAAAAAATAGGAATTGCTTAGTGATGGAGTCATATAACACAGAAGCAGACCCTTCAGTCCAACCTGCCCATGCCAATAGGGTTGCCAACTGTCCCATATTAGCTGGGACATCCCGTATTTTGGGCTAGATTGGTTTGTCCTGTACGGGACCGCCCTTGTCCCGTATTAGGCTCGGGGGGGCGCTGTTGGCCCGGACACTGTAGGCCCGGACACTGTAGGCCTGGCCACTGTAGGCCCAGACACTGTAGGCCCGGACACTGTAGGCTCCGACAGTGTAGGTCCGGACAGTGTAGGTCCGGACACTGTGGGCCCGGACACTGTAGACCCAGACAGTGTAGGCCCGGAGTCCCGGGCACCGCCTAACGGAGGTTACGTAGCAACCCGCCTCCCGGCCCGGGCAGACACCATTGGTGGAGCGGGAGCACGTGGCCACTGACTGGGTGAGGTCACGTGGGGCGCGGGGCGGTGACATCACCTTGTCCTTTATTTGGGAGTGAGATAGTTGGCAACCCCTACATGCCAACCATAATGGAATTAAACTGCAATTAAAAATCTCTCTCCCTTTGAATGTCCTTTGTGTTCACCTTACAACATGGCACCCATCCAACCTTGCAGGATCAACTAATGTGGTTGCAATGTGCTTGATCCATTCATCTGAGTTAGTCATAGAGTGATACAGTGTGGAAACAGGCCCTTCGGCCCAACTTGCCCACATCGGCCAACAATGTCCCAGCTACACTCGTCCCACCTGCCCACGTATGGTCCATATCCCTCCAAACCTGTCCTATCCATGTACCTGTCTAAATGTTTCTTAAACGTTGGGATAGTCCCAGCCTCAACTACCTCCTCTGGCAGCTTGTTCCATACACCCACCACCTTTTGTGTGAAAAAGTTACCCCTCAGATTCCTATTAAATCCTTTCCCCTTCACCTTAAACCTATGTCCTCTGGTCCCCGATTCACCTACTCTGGGCAAAAGACTGTGCATCTACCCGATCTATTCCTCTCATGATTTTATACACCTCTATTAGATCTCCCCTCATCCTCCTGCGCTCCAGAGAATAGAGACCCGGCCTACTCAGTTATTAATAAAGATTATAAAAAGTTAAGGCCCTGTGACATCTCACAGTTTACTGATTGGTATCCCAAAACGACCTATCTTATCCCATCTATTGTTTTCCGGTATCTTTGGAGATATATTACCCCCATTCTTTTACATTTTTAACCAAAAACACTTTGAGCAATTTTCCCCTGAATGGCTTGTGGAAATTCTTCGTTTTTACTGTGTGCCAGTGGAACCCCTTATTATAAGTTATTATTTGTTAATTCATTTCGAATTCCACCTTCTCAGTGAGGTTAGCAGACGCGACGAAGGCTTTACTGCTCGAGACGTTAGCTGCTTCTCTTTCCGCGGGTGCTGCCTGACCTGCTGAGTGTTTCCGGCACTTTCTGGGTTTTATCGTGAAAAGCTCTCGACGTGATTGCACTCGAGGCGTGAGGCGGAGATTGAGGGGCCTTCGGACTGCCCGAGTCAGTCTGGAGATGCACTGTGGTTACACTGGGACAGCTGAAGTCTGAGCCGGTCCAAGTTGCTCTTGTGCTCTTTAGCGATTGGCACCTCTCCAGCATTCTGCAAGACTAAATTGGACGGCGCGGTTGCAAACAAGTCAGGAGGAAACGCTCGATGTGCATGAAAGGAAATTTTAAATTAGCTTTGGATATTAATTTTAAAATATTGAAACGAGGAGGAAATTAATTGCTGCTTGACTAGATGAATAGCTGTGTGGAAATGTCAGGTGGATGCAGTCAGCTTGAGCAGCTCTCGTTGCCTTAAGTATCTCCACCACTGCAACACCCCCTACCCAGCCTGAAGAAGGTGTGAAGAAGGGTCTCGACCCGAAACGTCACCCATTCCTTCTCTCCAGAGATGCTGCCTGACCCGCTGAGTTACTCCAGCATCTTGTGTCTACCTTCAATAGACAATAGACAATAGACAATGGGTGCAGGAGGAGGCCATTCGGCCCTTCGAGCCAGCACTGCCATTCAATGCGATCATGGCTGATCATTCCCAATCAGTACCCCGTTCCTGCCTTCTCCCCATGCCCCCTGACTCCGCTATCCTTAAGAGCTCTATCTAGCTCTCTCTTGAATGCATTCAGACAATTGGCCTCCACTGCCTTCTGAGGCAGAGAATTCCACAGATTTACAACTCTCTGACTGAAAAAGGTTTTCCTCATCTCACTTCTAAATGGCCTACCCCTTATTCTTAAACTGTGGCCCCTGGTTCTGGACTCCCCCAACATTGGGAACATGTTTCCTGCCTCTTAACGTGTCCAACCCCTTAATAATCTTATACGTTTCGATAAGATCCCCTCTCATCCTTCTAAATTCCAGTGTACACAAGCCTAGTCGCTCCAGTCTTTCAACATATGACAGTCCCGCCATTCCAGGAATTCACCTAGTAAACCTACGCTGCACGCCCTCAATAGCAAGAATATCCTTCCTCAAATTTGGAGACCAAATCTGCACACAGTACTCCAGGTGCGGTCTCACTAGGGCCCTGTACAACTGCACACAGTACTCCAGGTGCGGTCTCACTAGGGCCCTGTACAAATGCAGATTTAAACCAGCGCCTGCAGTATTTTTCCTCCACCGCTACCCACCCTTCCACATTCACACTGACTGCTTTAAATGCTTTCCATTTAAAAGCATTTTAATTCTATTCCATTCTATTTACGATTGTGCCACACTTTTATTTTTCCCAGTTCTAATTCATGTAGCTCTGTAAGATTTTGACAGACACGAAAATGCTGGAGTAACTCAGCAGGTCAGGCAGCATCTCAGGAGAGAAGGAATGGATGACGTTTCGGGTCGAGACCCTTCTTCAGACTCGCTACAACAGCCACATCTGTTTTCTTGGGACTTGCCTGCATCCTCCTCTCTTCGATGAGAGTTTAACAACATGCTCTCTCGTTGCTCCCCCTCTGTGATTTCTCCTGCCCTCCTACTCTATGACCACATTCTGACCCAGACTCACAATGCAGAGTGATGCAGTGTGGAAACAGGCCCACACCGGCCCTACTTGCCCACACTGGCCAACATGCCTGCGTTGTGCCCCATATCCCTCTAAACCTCATGCACCCATGTCTAACTGTTTCTTAAACGTTGGGATAGTCCCGGCCTCAACTACCTCCTCTGGCAGCTCGTTCCATACACCCACATGATAAAGATAGACACAAAGTGCTGGAGTAACTCAGCGGGTCAGGCAGCATCTCTGGAGAATAAGGATGGGTGATGTTTCGGGTCGGAACACTTTCTTCAGACTGAAAGTAGAGGAGGGGGGATCTGGGGGTGGGAAAGGGCCAGAAACAGATGACCAAGGAAGGGGAGACCCCATAATGGCCCATTGTTGGATGGGGATAGGCAGGAAATGCCAGCCTTGCCAGTGACAGCCATGTCCCAAAGAATAAATATGTAAATTAAAAAGCTTTATTAAATCTGTGAATTTGTCCCAAATATACAGTCCATTGTGGGAAACATAGAGTCATGCAGCTTGGAAACTTTAAGCCCTCAAGGATAAAGTGTAGGCCATTTGGGACTGAGATGAGGAAAAACTTTTTCACCCAGAGAGTTGTGAATCTGTGGAATCCTCTGCTACAGAAGGCAGAAGAGGCCAATTCACTGGATGTTTTCAAGAGAGAGTTAGATTTAGCTCTTAGGGCTAACGGAATCAAGGGATGTGGGGAAAAAGCAGGAACGGAGTACTGATTGTGGATGATCAGCCATGATCATATTGAATGGTGGTGTAAGAAAATAACTGCAGATGTTGGTACAAATCGAAGGTATTTTATTCACAAAATGCTGGAGTAATTCAGCAGGTCAGTCAGCATCTCAGGAGAGAAGGAATGGGTGACGTTTCGGGTCGAGACCCTTCTTCAGACTGATGTCAGCGGGGCGGGACAAAGGAAGGATATAGGAACATAGAAACATAGAAACATAAAAAAATAGGTGCAGGAGGAGACCGTTTGGCCCTTCGAGCCAGCACCTCCATTCATTGTGATCATGGCTGATCATCCACAATCAGTAACCCGTGCCTGCCTTCTCCCCATTTCCCTTGATTCCGCTAGCCCCTAGAGCTCTATCCAACTCTCCTTTAAATTCATCCAGTGAATTGGCCTCCGCTGCCTTCTGTGGCAGAGAATTCCACAAATTCACAACTCTCTGGGTGAAAAAGTATTTTCTCGCCTCAGTTTTAAATGGTCTCCCCTTTATTCTTAGACTGTGTGTGTCCCCTGGTTCTGGACTCCCCCAACATTGGGAACATTTTTCCTGCATCTAGCTTGTCCAGTCCTTTCATAATTTTATACGTCTCTATAAGATCCCCATGTGATGGACTGGGCCACATCCACAACTCTGCAGTTTGTTGCTAATTTGGCCCGTATCCCTTCACACCGTTCTCTATCCATTTGGAATTGGCATTTTTCTGGGATTCTGCCTGATTAAACTGCAGGAAAAGTCAAGGAGCATGAAAATAAATCTTCGCATCCATCACGTTGAAATCCACACCATTGACAACAGCCGTTAGTTATTCAGCCTGCCTGACTGTCTGCCCGTTAGACAGAAAAACATTGGATAAGTAAAAAGTGGCACAGCGGCAGAGTTGCTGCCTTATAGTGCTCACAGCGCCAGAGACCCGGGTTCGATCCCGACTACGGGCGCTGTCTGCACGGAGTTTGTACGTTCTCCCTGTGACCTGCGTGGGTTTTCTCCAAGATCTTCGGTTTCCTCCCACACTCCAAAGACGTGCAGGTTTGTAGGTTGTGTAGGAAAGAAAACTGCAGATGCTGGTTTAAATCGAAGACACACAAAATGCTGGAATAACTCAGCGGGTCGGGCAGCATCTCGGGGGAGAAGGAATGGGTGACGTTTCGGGTCGAGACCCTTCTTCAGGCTGATGTCAGGGGAGGGGGCGGGACAAAGATAGGATGCAGTCGGAGACGGGAAGACTGGTGGGAGAACTGGGAAGGGGAGGGGATGGAGAGGGGAAGCAGGGACTACCTGATGTCAGAGACGTCACCGTTGATACCGCTGGGACACACAGTGCTGGAGTAACTCAGCGGGTCAGGCAGCATCTGTGGAGAACATGGATAGGTGACGTTTCACAGAGTGCTGGAGTAACTCAGCGGGTCAGGCAGCATCTCTGGAGAAAAGGAATAAAGACTCCGTCCTCAGAGTCTGCCGTTCCATCGTTGGTTCGCATCACCAGCCTGCACGCAAACGCTTTGCTCCTTGTCCCCCCTGCTACCCGTCCAAATCTCACGTCTGTTCATTTTGCGAGACTCATAACTCTATCACTCTGAGATCTTTGCTCGATAGCGCAGTTCACCGTTTCTATTGGCTGAAGAATTAATCCCGCCAAGCAGACGAGGCTAAAGGGAGTCATTTAGTCCGTTAAATATCAGCTCCATCACAAATCTATCCGTGTAGGAAAAAAACTGCAGATGCTGGTATAAATCGAAGGCAGACACAAAACGCTGGAGTAAAACCCCGGTCCCACTGCGCCGATTTTTTAGGCGACTACAGGTGACTAGTCCGTGGCCACACAGTCCCCAGGGTGTCGCCACACGGTTGCCGGGGTGTCGCCACACGGTTGCCGGGGTGTCGCCACACGGTTGCTGGGGTGTCGCCACACGGTTGCCGGGTGTCGCCTGTTCGGTCGTGAGGCGTCTCCAAACAGTCGCGGCGTTTTTCTGGTCGCCGCTGGATTTTGAAATGTTTAAACATTTTTGCCGACTGTTGGTTTGACGCCAATGAGCGTAGCTTGACGTCTCCTGACGTAGGCGCTGTTGTAGATTGTTGCCAGGTGACGTAGGTTGTCGCCGGTGCTGACTTTGTTGAATTCCATTGGTGACTACCTACGTCAACCTACGTCAACCGGCGACAGGTACCGGCGTCGAAACCGGAGGCCAAAATGACGTGAATTGTCTTCAGTTGATGCCGACAGGGTCGTAGCTTGTCGCGGGTGGACGTAGGTTGACTTCGGTTGTCGTAGGTTGCCGCCTGTGTGGTTGTAGGTTGTCGTAGGTGCAGTCGTAGGAGGACGTCCTAAGTCGCAACGATTGGGTCGCCGGTTGTCGGTAGCTTGCCGTAGCTTGACGTTGACCAGGTGGTAGGTTGTTGTAGCTTGTCGTAGACATTATCGTAGTGGGGGGTCCAGTTGCCGTTTTTTCAGTGAACTGCTACGACTATGACAGTCGCCGGCAGTCGCCTAAATAACCACCTAAGTTGGACATGCCCGAGAGACCCAAAACGTCACCCATTCCTTCTCTTCCAGAGATGCTGCCTGACCCGCTGAGTTACTCCAGCTTTTTGTGTCTACCTACGAAACCGTCTGTTCTGCACAGTAAACCTACTAAGCCGTAGAATCTTTCATAACCTATTGTTCTTCTTAACAGTTATAGACAATAGACAATAGGTGCAGGAGTAGGCCATTCGGCCCTTCAAGCCAGCACCGCCATTCAATGTGATCATGGCTGATCATTCTCAATCAGTACCCCGTTCCTGCCTTCTCCCCATACCCCCTGACTCCGCTATCCTTAAGATTAGCTCTCTCTTGAATGCACTCAGAGAATTGGCCTCCACTGCCTTCTGAGGCAGAGAATTCCACTGATGATGCAAGTCGTTCCTTTTCTTTTTAATACATAACTTCTGGTAGAATGTCAGATTTGCCGATGTCAGGTTTTTCCCAAATGCTTTTAATTTAGTGTAGTGGTTCTGTCACCGGTCTCATGATTTACAGAGACGTCTGCATTCTAACGTGGCAAAGGGGAAATTGGTGGTGGGGTGGAATATAAAATATAATATAAAACCAGCTCATTAAATTAATTGGAAATAAAAGCTTATTAGTCATGGTGATCACAAAAACTAACGTTATTATACAAACCCCCATCTGCCCGAGGGCAAGCTTGCCCATTCAGACTTTTATAGATCTGGACCCACTGTGTAGTCGTTTAGTTTAGTTTAGAGACACAGCGCGGAAACAGGCCCACCGTGTCCGCGCCGCCCAGCGATCCCCGCACATTAACACCATCCTACACCCACTAGGGGCAATTTTCACATTTTTACCAAGCCAATTAACCTACAAACCCGCACGTCTTTGGAGCGTGGGAGGAAACTGAAAGATCTCGGAGAAAACCCACGCAGGTCACGGGGAGAACGTACAAACTCCGTACAGATAGCACCCGTAGTCTGGATGGAACCCGGGTCTCCGGCGCTGCATTCACTGTAGATCCAAGATCTTCGGTTTCCTCCCACACTACAAAAGATGTACTAGGTTTGGAGGTTAATTGGCTTGGTAAATGTAAAAATTGTCCCTGGTGGGTGTAGGATAGTGTTGATGTGCGGGGATCGCTGGTCGGCGCGGTCCCGTTGGGCCGAAAGGGCCTGGTTCCGCGCTGTATCTCAAAACTCTCCCCCCCACCTCTTTACAATCAGTCTGAAGGAGAGTCCTGACCCAAAACGTCACCTATCTATGTTCCCCAGAGATGCTGCCTGACCCGCTGAGTTACTCCAGCACTCTGTGAAACGTCACCTATCCATGTTCTCCAGAGATGCTGCCTGACCCGCTGAGTTACTCCAGCACTAAAGAGAGAGCTAGATAGAGCTCTTAAGGATAGCGGAGTCAGGGGGTATGGGGAGAAGGCAGGAACGGGGTACTGATTGAGAATGATCAGCCATGATCACATTGAATGGCGGTGCTGGCTCGAAGGGCCGAATGGCCTCCTCCTGCTCCTATTGTCTATTGTTTATTGTCTATTGTCACTCTGTGAAACGTCACCTGTCCATGTTCACCAGAGATGCTGCCTGACCCGCTGAGATACACCAGCATTTTGTGTCCTATTTCACGACAAACACAGTCAAATGCTTTGTAATTCAATATTTAAGCGGTTTTATTTTCCCTGGCTTTTAAAAGCAGACGGATGGTGAAACAGCGAGGTACCTTCTCCCCGTGACTCGCGTGGGTTTCCTCCGGGCGCTCCGGTTCCCTCCCACATCCCAGAGACGTGCGTTTTTGTTGGTTAATGGGCGCTCTGTAAATTATCCCTGGTGTGTAGGGAGTGGATGAGAAAGTGGAACAACGTAAAACTAGTGTGAACTGTGATTGATGGTCGGCGTGGACTCGGTGGGCCAAAAGGTCTGTTTCCAGGCTGCATCTTTCAATCAAATATCGAGCCAATGTCGTAGGCATTTACATGAAAAATCAAAATAAATCCAGTTAAATACAATACAATACAATACAATACAATATATCTTTATTGTCATTGTACAGGGGTACAACGAGATTGGGAATGCACCTCCCATACGATGCAATAAATTAATTAGCTAGTTAGTATTAATTTAAACAACCCAATGAAACAAATTGTAACAGTTTTAAGACAGAATAAAGTGCAAGTAGATCTGTGCCGGATCACTGTGCGATGTGACCATCCGGCTCAGCAGGACCGGTTCATAGCAGCTATGGCCCTGGGGATGAAGCAGTTCCTGAGTCTGGAGGTGCGGGCGTAGAAGGCCTTGTATCGTCTGCCCGATGGTAGAAGTTCGAACAGACTGTTGCAGGGGTGTGAAGAGTCTTTGTGGATGCTGGTGGCTTTTCTGAGGCATCGTGTGTAGTAGATGCCCTCCAAGGCTGGTAGCTGTGTTCCGATGGTCCTCTGAGCTCTATGGACTACCCGCTGAAGAGCTCTCCTCTCTGCCTCCATGCAGCTGAGGTACCACACAGGGATGCCATGTGTTAGGATGCTCTCTATGGTGCAGCGGTACAAGGTCGTCAGCAGCTGTTGGGGTAGACCAGACTTCTTCAGTGTTCTTAGGTAGAACAGTCGTTGCTGTGCCTTCTTGACCAGCGCAGCAGTGTTATTGGACCATGTTAGGTCCTCCGAAATGTGAGTGCCCAGAAACTTGAAGCTGGACACTCTCTCCACACTGTCCCCATTGATAAAGATCGGGGCGTATTCCCCGTTGTGTGACCTACGGAAGTTGATGATCAGATCCTTGGTCTTGGTGGTATTTAGGGACAGGTTGTTATCAGAGCACCAGTCCGCCAGGTTCTGCACCTCCGCTCTGTATTTTGTTTCATCCCCGTTGGTGATAAGCCCGATCACCGTTGTGTCGCCTGCAAACTTGACAATGGTGGTGGTGTCGAATGCAGGAACACAGTCGTGTGTGAAGAGGGAGTAGAGCATGGGGCTCAGAACACAGCCCTGTGCACTTGGGGGGTTGACTGCAGGTTATTTTCACTGTGATTAAATCAAAGGTTTCAATCTTGACTGGGGCTGACGCATTGAGGAATTATCAATGAATCTCATCCTGGTTCAGAAGCAATGAATGGCGGTCTGTCCATCTCTCGTTACCCTCAATTACAGTACCTACAGTCATCTGTATAAGAAAATAACTGCAGGTGCTGGTACAAATCGAAGGTATTTATTCACAAAATGCTGGAGTAACTCAGCAGGTCAGGCAGCATCTCGGGAGAGAAGGAATGAATGGGTGAAGAAGGGTCTCAACCCTGAAACTTCACCCATTCCTTCTCTCTCTCGAGATGCTGCCTGACCTGCTGAGTTACTCCAGCATTTTGTGAATAAATGCAGTCATCTGTAGTTCCATTCACAAGGTTTTTACAAAATACAGGATGGACCTCACGTTATTTATGCGTGTTTGGAATAACGTGCTTGTTTAATTATTGGCAAAGCCTAATTTATGGGCTTGTATCTTCGAAATAACTCGCTCAGATTCACTCCTGGCAGCGTAGTCGAGTACTATGTACTGTGGAGTCTGGTGCTGTGAAGTTCTGTGGCGTCTGGCGCTGTAAAGTACTGTGCCATCCCATCGGTGTGCGTGGTGCTGGTGAACTGGCCGCTCGTTCAGCCCGCTGCTAACGGCCTTCCTTGCCCCCCCGCCTGCAGGCTCGGTGCACGCCACGTCGATCGCGGCGTCGAGAGTGGAACAGGCGCTGTCGGAGGTGGCCTCGTCTCTGCAGAGCAGCATGCCCAAACAAGGACCCATGCACCCCTGGATGACCCTGGCACAGATCTGGCTGCACGCAGGTGAGCTCACACCCCCTCAAACCCCCCACCCCCTCCACGCCGCCTCCTCTCAATGCTCTGCTGCATCAAGCACATACACTTACACACGCTGCCTACACACACACACACACGCTGCGCACACACACACTGCGCACACACACATGCTGCCTACACACACATGCTGCCTACACACACTGCACACACACACATACACACACATGCTGCCTACACACACACACACACACACGCATGTTGCCCACACACACACACACACACACAACGCTGCCTACACACACACACACTGCACACACACACAATGCACACACACACACACATGCTGCCTACACACACGCACACTGCACACACACACACACACACACTGGGCACGCACACGCTGCCTATACACACACACACACACACTGCACACACATGCTGACTACACGCACACAAACGCTACCTACACACACGCACTGCGCACACACACACACACATGCATGCAGCATACATACACATGCACACACACATGTACATATGCACACAACCACATGCATGCGCACACACCACACACACATGCATTCAGCATAAATACACATGCGCACACACACACATGTACATATGCACATACACACGCTCAGTAAACTGTTTTAAAAATAATTGAGACTTTGATCATGTATTGCACTACAGCAACTGTGTGTTTAAGCAGAGCTTTTTATACTGAAATGCTTCAAATGGTATTTAACAGGTGAGTGGAGGAAGGGTTAAGTGAAAGAGACAGAGAATACAGATACTGGAACCTTGTGCAGAACACAGAGTGCTGGAGTAACTCAGCGGGTCAGGCAGCATCTGGAGAACGTGGATAGGTGACGTTTCACAGAGTGCTGGAGTAACTCAGCGGGTCAGGCAGCATCTGTGGAGAACGTGGATAGGTGACGTTTCACAGAGTGCTGGAGTAACTCAGCGGGTCAGGCAGCATCTGTGGAGAACGTGGATAGGTGACGTTTCACAGAGTGCTGGAGTAACTCAGCGGGTCAGGCAGCATCTGTGGAGAACATGGATAGGTGACGTTTCTGGTCGGGACCCTTCTTCACGCTGATTGCAGTGAGGGCAAAGTGGTGGGGGGCAGGCCAAAGGTCTGAGTTGTCGACTGGCAGGAGGTTCTCGGCATTTACCAGTTTTACCACAATTTTACCAAGACTTGAAAGACAGGCGAGGAGACGAGATGAGAGAGAGAGGAACTGCTCTCGGACATCGAGCGCTCGGGCCGACCGGACTTAGGACTTTGAATAATGGCGTCAAAACTGGCACTGCCTGCATGTGTAGCATATGCAAAATGAATTTCACTGCACAGTTGCGTATGTCATTGTCATAGAGTCGTACAGCATGGAAGCTTGGTGTAAGTATAGTAAGTAAGAATAATCTAGGCAGGGCGGCAGAGTTGCTGCCTTACAGCGCTTACAGCGCCAGAGACCCGGGTTCCATCCTGACTACGGGTTCCATCCTGACTACGGGTGCTGTCTGTGCGGAGTTTGCACGTTCTCCCCGTGACCGCCTGTGTTTCCCCTGGCTTCCTCCCACC
Organism: Rhinoraja longicauda; assembly: GCF_053455715.1. Classification (NCBI taxonomy): domain Eukaryota; kingdom Metazoa; phylum Chordata; class Chondrichthyes; order Rajiformes; family Arhynchobatidae; genus Rhinoraja; species Rhinoraja longicauda. Next base: position 58,365,193 of record NC_135962.1, on the reverse strand, counting down.
CTCCGAAGACGTACAGGTTTGGAGGTTAATTGGTTTGGTATTAAGGCAAATTGTCCCTAGTCTGTGTGGGATAGTGTTCATTGCGGGGATCGCTGGTCGGCGTGGACCTGGTGGGCCGAAGGGCCTGTTTCTGTGCTGACCAGGGCTTTATGACTCTTCCAGCCACTGTTTATTTTTGGGTAAACATAATTGTAGGGACATTCAGGCAAGCTTGCTCAGCTCCGACGTACGATTTTACCCTGGCAAGATACAATGGAGGTGTAAAAGTTTTAAAAATAACTCCTGTTATTGAATTGGAGAACTGCTTGTTCAGCCAGAAGAATTGCAGCTCTGAGGAAGCAAAATAAACAGCTTGAGCTCACAACTGAAGTGTAGTTTAGTTTAGAGATACGGCCTAGAAACAGGCTCCTGGGCCCACCGTGTCCGCGCCGACCAGCCATCCCCCGTCCACACTAGTTCTACATTGTCCTACTTTCTAATCCACTCCCTTGGCATTGGAGGCGATCGTTACAGAGGCCAATCAACCTGCAACCTCACATGCCTTTGGGGTGTGTGAGGAATAAATCTAACAGGTAGCGCGGCGGTAGAGCTGCTGCCTCACGGCGCCAGCGGCCCGGGTTCCATCCCGACTACGGGCGCTGTCTGTACCTTCTCCCCGTGACCTGCGTGGGTTTTCCTCCGAGATCTTCGGTTTCCTCCCACACTCCAAAGACGTGCAGGTTTGCAGGTTAATTGGTTTTGGTAAACATATCGTAAACCGTCCCAGGTGTGTGGGATAGCGCTCGTGTACGGGGCGATCACTGGTCGGCGCGGACTCGGCGGGACTGTTCCCTCCCGCGCTGCAACTCGAAAGTCTAAGGTCTCTACTGACGTGTCCTCCTCTTCTCATGAGATAGTTGAGGCTCTGGAGTTAGCTTGCTCAGTCCAAAGGATCTCATGTACGTTACTGCCGGTGCCCAGGGAATGACTGGGACAACATGGCGGCACGGTGGCGCAGCGGTAGAGTTGCTGCCTTACAGCGAATGCAGCGCCGGAGACTCGGGTTCGATCCTGACTACGGGCGCCGTCTGTACGGAGTTTGTACGTTCTCCCCGTGACCTGCGTGGGTTTTCACCGAGATCTTCGGTTTCCTCCCGCACTCCAAAGACGTGCAGGTTTGTTGGTTAATTGACTGGGTAAATGTAAAAATTGTCCCTAGTGTGTGTAGGATAGTGTTAGTGTGCGGGGATCGCTGGGTGGCGCGGACTCGGTGGGCCGAAGGGCCTGTTTCCGCACTGTATCTCTAAATCTAAATCTAAACATCATGCATTAAAACGGCACCGTTAACTGATGTAAGATCAGAAGAAGCTTGCAAAATATTTTAATATTAATAATTCAAACTCTGGAATCAAAAGCACAATTTCTTAATTTGCAGGTAACAGCAAGTTGGGGGTGGGAAGGATAGTCGATGCTGGAAGGCAATTGGGCACTAACTAATAAATGCAGAATAGGCAATGGTTGCTCTCGAAGTCTCGGCACAGATAGTTGTAAAGGATTGTGCTTTGTTGAGGAGAAAGTAGGTCATATCCTTTTGCAGAATCTTGCGGAATAGTGAAGCAATGGTGATGTGAGCTAATAAGAGCATAACAATGGCAAACAATAAACAATAGGTGCAGGAGGAGGCCATTCGGCCCTTCGAGCCAGCACCGCCATTCAATGTGATCATGGCTGATCATTCTCAATCAGTACCCCGTTCCTGCCTTCTCCCCATACCCCCTGACTCCGCTATCCTTAAGAGCTCTATCCAGCTCTCTCTTGAATGCATTCAGAGAATTGGCCTCTACTGCCTTCAGACAGCTCCCAAGGTCAGGTGGTAGAGCTGCTGCCTCACAGCGCCAAAGCCCCGGGTTCCATCCTGACCTCGGGAGCTGTCTGATTGGAGTTTGCACGTTCTCCCCGTGACCGTGTGGGTTTCCCCCAGGTGCTCTGGTTTCCTTCCACAACCACAAAACGTCAGGGAGAAGCCCTTCGGCCCAACTTGCCCACGCCAACCAACATACCCCGTCTACACAAGTCCCATCTGCCTGTGATTGGCTCATATCCCTCTAGAAACGTAGAAACATAGAAAATAGGTGCAGGAGTAGGCCATTCGGCCCTTCGAGCCTGCACCGCCATTCAATATGATCATGGCTGATCATCCAACTCAGTATCCCATACCTGCCTTCTCTCCATACCCCCTGATCCCTTTAGCCACAAGGGCCACATCTAACTCCCTCTTAAATATAGCCAATGAACTGGCCTCAACTACCTTCTGTGGCAGAGAATTCCACAGACTCACCACTCTCTGTGTGAAGAAATGTTTTCTCATCTCGGTCCTAAAAGACTTCTCCCTTATCCTTAAGCTGTGACCCCTGGTTCTGGACTCCCCCAACATCGGGAACATCTAGCCTCTCCAACCCCTTAAGAATTTTATATGTTTCTATAAGATCCCCCCTCAGTCTTCTAAATTCCAGCGAGTATAAGCCTAGTCTATCCAGTCTTTCTTCATATGAAAGTCCTGCCATCCCAGGGATCAATCTGGTGAACCTTCTCTGTACTCCCTCTAAGGCTAGAATGTCTTTCCTCAGATTAGGAGACCAAAACTGTACACAATACTCCAGGTGCGGTCTCACCAAGGCCCTGTACAACTCTAAATCTCTCCTATCCATGTACCTGTCTAAATGATTCTTAAACGTTGCGATAGTACCTGCCTCAACTACCTCCTCTTGACACCCTTATTAATCAAGAATCCATCGATCTTCGCTTTAAAAATATCCACTGTCTGCCTCCATAGCCTTCAGTGGCAATGAATCCCACAGATTCACCACCCTCTGACTAAAGACATTCCTCTCATCTCCTTTCTAAAGGAACGTCCTTTATTTCTGAGGCTGTGGCCTCTGGTTTTGGACTCTCCCACTAGTGGAAACATCCTCTCCACATCCACTCTATCCAGGCCATTCACTTATTAATGAGGTCCCCTCTCACCCTTTGAAACTCCAGACCAATTTCCCTCCTTGGATGGATAAAGTTTATCGTATCGCAGAGGCCCAGTGCTGTCAAACGCTCATCGTATGTTAACCCAATCACTCCTGGGATCATAGACGCAAAAAGCTGGAGTAACTCAGCGGGTCAGGCAGCATCTCTGGGGAGAAGGAATAGGTGACGATTCGGTTGGAGACCCTTCTTCGGACTGAGAGTCAGAGGAAAGGGAAACAAGAGGTAGAGACGGCGATATCGAGAGACATAAAACAAATGAATGAAAAGGTAGAAAACAAATGAACGTGACCTATTCCTTCTCTCCAGAGATGCTGCTTGACCCGCTGAGTTACTCCAGCACTTTGTGTGTATCTTTGGTTTAAACCAGCATCTGCACTTTCTTCCTACACATCCCTGGAATCACATCCATTTCGATGGATGAAAGCATTATTGCCAAGACCAACATTTATTGCGTGCCTTTACTCGGCCTTGGACTGAGGACTCGGCTGGGAGTCACTCGCAGTGCTGTTGGTCATCAGTGATCGCAGCAGAATTAGGCCATTCGGCCCATCAAGTCTACTCCGCCATTCAATCATGGCTGATCTATCTCTCCCTCATAAACCCCATTCTCCTGCCTTCTCCCCATAACCTCTGACACCCGCACTAATCAAGAATCTATCTATCTCTGCCTTAAAAATATCCACTGACTTGGCCTCCACAGCCGTCTGTGGCAAAGAATTCCACAGATTCACCACCCTCTGACCACAGAAATTTCTCCTCATCTCCTACCGAAACGAACGTCCTTTAATTCTGAGGCTGTGACCTCTGGTCCTGGACTCTCCCACTAGTGGAAACATCCTCTCCACATCCACGTTCCTCTCTATGCACCTGTGCGAGTGTCTTTTAAATGCGGTTGTTATACCTGCCTCAACTACCTCCACTGACTTGGCCTCCACGGCCTACTTAGATTTTAGATTTAGAGATACAGCGCGCGGAAACAGACCCTTCGGCCCACCGGGTCCGCGCCGCCCAGCGATCCCCGCACATTAACACTATCCTACACACACTAGGGACAATTCTTTTTTAACATTTGCCCAACCAATCAACCTACATACCTGTACGTCTTTGGGGTGTGGGAGGAAACCGAAGATCTCGGAGAAAACCCACGGGGAGAACGTACAAACTCCGTACAGACGGTGCCCGTAGTCTAGGATCGAACCTGTCTCCGGCGCTGCATTCGCTGTAAGGCAGCAACTCTACCGCTGCGCCACCGTGCCGCCCTACTGTGGCAAAGAATTCCACAGATTCACCGCCCTCTGACTAATTAAATTTCTCCTCATCTCCTTCCTAAAAGAACGTCCTTTAATTCTGTGCCCTCTGGTCCTGGACTCTCCCACTAGTGGAAACATCCTCTCCACATCCACTCTATCCAGTGGATAGAGGTCCTTCTCCGGAGGCCATCAGTGAGGCAGATGGGTCTTTATGCTAATCCATTCATTTTATGGTGACTGAGCTTGCTTTTTAATTCCAGATGCACTTAATCACTTGGAATTAACTCCCCCCCTGCTGTCAAGGTGGGATTTGATCTTTGGCCTCCGTGTGTTAATCCAGTAGCACCCACTTCGCAAGTGTGCGTATAAAATCATGAGAGGAATAGATTGGGTAGGCGCACAGTCTCCTGCCTAGAGTAGGGGAATCGAGGACCAGAGGACATAGGTTCAAGGTGAAGGGGAAAAGATTTAATAGGAACCTGAGGGGGTAACTTTTTCACACAGAGGGTTAAAGGGTACTAAGAATTAAAGGACGTTCTTTTAGGAAGGACATGGGGAGAAATTTCTTTAGTCAGAGGGTGGTGAATCTGTGGAATTCTTATTGTGTATGGGTGCATGGAACAAGCTGCCAGATGAGGTATTAGAGGCTGGGACTAGATTCAAGATCCAAGATTCAGTTTATTGTCACCAGTTAAGGTACAGTGAAATTTGAGTTCCCACACAGCCATACTAAGTGAAAAGCAACAAGACACACAGCCACATAAAATAAAATTTAACATGAACATCCACCACAGCGGATTCCACATTCCTCACTGTGATGGAAGGTAATAGACAATAGACAATAGGTGCAGGAGTAGGCCATTCGGCCCTTCAAGCCAGCACCACCATTCAATGTGATCATGGCTGATCATTCTCAATCAGTACCCCGTTCCTGCCTTCTGCCCATACCCCCTGACTACGCTATCCTTAAGAGCTCTATCTAGCTCTCTCTTAAATGCATTCAGAGAATTGGCCTCCACTGCCTTCTGAGGCAGAGAATTCCACAGATTTACAAACCCTCTGACTGAAAAAGTTTTTCCTCATCTCCGTTCGAAATGGCCTACCCCTTATTCTTAAACTGTGGCCCCTTGTTCTGGACTCCCCCAACATTGGGACCATGTTTCCTGCCTCTAACGTGTCCAACCCCTTAATAATCTTATATGTTTCAATAGGATCCCCTCTCATTCTTCTAAATTCCAGTGTATACAAGCCTAGTCGCTCCAGTCTTTCAACATATGACAGTCCCGCCATTCCGGGAATTAACCTAGTAAACCTACGCTGCACGCCCTCAATAGCAAGAATATCTTTCCTCAAATTTGGAGACCAAAACTGCACACAGTACTCCAGGTGCGGTCTCACTAGGGCCCTGTACAACTGCAGAAGGACCTCTTTTCTCCTATACTCAAGTTAGGGTGAATAAAGTTCAATCACCTTCCTCTTTGTTCACCCGCGGTCGGGGCTGTCGAACCGTCCGCAGTTGACTATCCCAACATTTAAGAAACAGACAGGTGCATGGATGGGACGGGTTTGGAGGGATGTGGGCGAAACAGGGGGCAGGTGGGACTCGGCCATTCGATCATGGCTGATCTGTCTTTCCCTCTCGACCCTATTCTCCCGCCTTCTCCCCATAACCCCTGACACCCGTAGTACTCAAGGATCTGTCAATCTCCGCCTTAAAGATATCCATTGACTTGGCCTCCACCGCCGTCTGTGGCAATGAGTTCCACTCCGCTGACTAAAGAGTTCTACGTTATCCCACCTTCACATCAAATCCCTACACACCAGAGAGGGGAGAGGGGAGGAGGGAGGTTGGGGGGAGAGGGGAGGAGGGGGGTTGGGGGGAGAGGGGGGGAGGGTGCTGCACCAATGCAGGAGAGGTTTGGGCCCAACAGGTCCACTTGTTTGTTCTATATCTCTCTGCATCGCTGTCTGTATCTCTCGTTCGCCTCTCCCCCGACTCTCAGTCTGAAGGAGGGTCTCGACCCGAAGCGACACCCACTCCGGTTTCTCCAGCGATGCTGCCTGACCCGCTGAGTGACTCCAGCGTTTGGCGTCTGCCTTCGGTGTTCATGCCATTGGGCTGTGAGCTGGCCAAGCGGAACACGTGGCTTCAAGCACGCATTATGCTGCACTCATGCAGAGAGGAAAATACAATACTGCTGTAACATCTGCAAGATGGAAATTTAAAAACTAGACCGCTGCACCATAAAGCTGCTGAAACTTACTCCTGAAACAATGACACCCCCGCTGAAGAGACACAATGTGTGGCTGGTAATGTTAGCACAGCCACCCGATTAGGTTTCCCACCGCACGCGGCCTTGTTTAACGTGATGACAGACAATGTTGACCCTGCTCCAGTGACCCACTGAGTGAAGACCAGATGGCCAGCCTCCGATCTTAACTCCTCACCCTCTTCCTTCATCTTCTTAATTGTTCCACTGGAATTATTTATGGTCAGTGTTGACGGGGGGAAGGGGATCTTATCGAAACGTATAAGATTATTAAGGGGTTGGACACGCTAGAGGCAGGAAACATGTTCCCAATGTTGGGGGAGTCCAGAACCAGGGGCCATAGTTTAAGAATAAAACCAAAGCCAAGTGACCTGCAAACCTGTACATCTTTGGAGCGTGGGAGGAAACCGGAGTTGCCAGGGAAAACATACGTGGTCACGGGGAGAACGTACAAACTCCGTACAAACAGCACCCGTAGTCAGGATCGAACCCGGGTCTCTGGCGGCGTGAGACAGCAACACTACCGCTGCACCCTTTTGTTTTGCTAAAGATTCCAGCACTTGCCGTTCCTTTTGTCTCCGATGTGGATAAAATAATGTTTTGCTGTTGTACAACACTGATACCATCTTAATAACCTGTGTGTAAACATGATCATATATCAAAGGTGTTTACTCCAGTACATTTGTAACTCGAAAGCTGGATGTAGAAGGAGTCTGAATTGATCTCAAGAACTTCTCTACATCGGCGTAGGCTCGGCGATCGTTTCACTGAACATCTCCCAGTGGCTCAGCACTTCAACTCCCCCTCCTATTCCCAATCTGACCTTTCTGTCCTGGGCCTCCTCCATTGTCAGAGTGAGGCCCAGCGCAAATTGGAGGAACAGCACCTCATTTCGCTTGGGTAGTTTACACCCCAGCGGTATGAACATTGACCTCTCTAACTTCAGATAGTTCCTGCTTTCCCTCTCTATCCCCTCCCCCTTCCCAGTTCTCCCACTAGTCCTCCTGTCTCCGACTGCATCCTATCTTTGTCCCGCCCCCCCTGCCCTGACATCAGACTGAAGAAAGGTCTCGACCCGAAACGTCACCCATTCCTTCTCTCCCGAGATGCTGCCTGACCCGCTGAGTTACTCCAGCATTGTGCGTCTACCCTGAATCTGGAGGTGTGCGTTTTCACACTTCTATACCTGTTACCAGATAGGAGATGGGAGCGGAGGGAGTGACTGGTCCTTGATGATGCTGCTGGCCTTGCCGAGGCAGCGCGAGGTGTGGACGGAGTCAATGGAAGATGGAGGTGTGCCTTTTCACACTCCTGTCCCTCTTCTTAGTCTCCATTAGAGAGGCCACGCAGTAGAGGAGTGGGCAAGCCCGTCGAGTGCCTCGGGGTTAAGTTGCAATGTGATTTATCTTTCAGCTGAGGTGTACGTCGGGGTGGGGAAGCCGGCGGAAGCCACGGCGTGCATCCAGGAAGCAGCCAACCTCTTCCCCACGTCACACAACGTGCTCTTCATGCGAGGCCAAGTGGCAGAACTGAGAGGCTGCATCGATGAAGCCAAGCGGTGCTACGAAGAGGCCCTGTCCATCACCCCCACTCACGTCAAGACCATGCAGAGACTGGTACGTCCATTTGTCCCTCTATCTCCTACGCTGGCTGTTAACCAAACCCTAACTTGAGTATAGGAGCAAAGAGGTCCTTCTGCAGTTGTACAGGGCCCTAGTGAGACCGCACCTGGAGTACTGTGTGCAGTTTTGGTCTCCACGTTTGAGGAAAGATATTCTTGCTATTGGGGGCGTGCAGTGTTGGTTTACTCGGTTAATTCCCGGAATGGCGGGACTGTCATATGTTGAAAGACTGGAGCGACTAGGCTTGTATACACTGCAATTTAGGATGAGAGGGGATCTTGTCGAAACATATAAGATTATTAAGGGGTTGGACAAGTTAGAGGCAGGAAACATGTTCCCAATGTCGGGGGAGTCCAGAAAAAGGGGCTACAGTTTAAGAATAAGGGGTCGGCCATTTAGAACTGAGATGAGGAAAAACTTTTTCAGTCAGAGAGTTGTGAATCTGTGGAATTCTCTGCCTCAGAAGGCAGTGGAGGCCAATTCTCTGAATGCATTCAAGAGAGAGCTAGATAGAGCTCTTAAGGATAGCGGAGTCAGGGGGTATGGGGAGAAGGCAGGAACGGGGTACTGATTGAGAATGATCAGCCATGATCACATTGAATGGCGGTGCTGGCTCGAAGGGCCGAATGGCCTCCTCCTGCACCTATTGTCTATTGACCCATCCCTTCCCTCCAGTGATGCTGCCGCCTGTCCCGCTGAGTAACTCCGGCATTTTGTGCCTAACTGCGCATGATGGTTATATTTGCCATCTGCGATGATCACAGTTCAGTGGATAGACACAGAATGCTGGAGTGACTCAGCGGGAGAGGCAGCAATTCTGGAGGGAAGGATTGGGTGACGTTCCAGGCCGAGGCCCTTCTCCAGACTGAGAGTGGGGAAAGAGGTTTGGTGGTGCTGGCTTTTGTTTCCCATCCTAGTGGTTTCGTGACAATAGCCCTCAATAGTCCTGTCATCTACTGCCGGGCGGCACGGTGGCGCAGCGGTAGAGTTGCCGCCCTAGCGCCAGAGAACCCAGTTACAATCTGACTACAGGCGCTGTCTGTGCCGAGTCTGTACGTTAGCCCTGTGAGCACACGAGTTTTTCCCCGGTGCTCCGATTACCTCCCGCACTCCAAAGACGTGCAGGTTTGTAGGTGATTGCCTTGCTAAAACAATGTAAATGTGCCTAGTATGTGTGGGGTAGTGTTAGTGTGCAGGGATCGCTGGTCGGCGCGGACTCGGTGGGCCGAAGGGCTTGTTCCGCACTGTATCTCGAAACTAAACTGAACTAAACTAAACTGAAACATAAGTCTTACACAGATGAATGAAAATCTCTATGCTTTTCAGACGTATGTTAAAAACAAGAGGGCAATGAGGGCGTTGGTAGGACTGCTCGAGGGTACAGGGAGGGATATTGTGCTAGGAGTTAGATGGAGCAGAGCACCTGAATGAGTATTTTGCATGTGTATTCACCAAAGAGAAGGAGAAGGAGGATGGTGGAGTAAGTGTATTACCATCCAAGAGCTGTGTGAAATCAAGATGGAGGTGGCGTGGGGCTCTTGAAGAGCATTTACGATGATGAATCTCCACCTTCTAATGGGATCTACACCAGGTGATGAAGAGAAGCAAGAGAGGAGGCCGTGGTGAAGCTCTTTGCATCTTTAGTTTAGTTTAGTTGAGAGACACAGCATGGAAACAGGCCCTTCGGCCCACCGGGTCCGCGCCGACCAGCGATCCCCGCACACTAACACTATCCTACACCCACTAGGGACAATTTTTACATTGACCAAGCCAATTAACCTACAAACCTGTACGTCTTTTGGAGTGTGGGAGGAAACCGAAGATCTTGGAGAAAACCCACACAGGTCACGGGGAGAACGTACAAACTCCGTACAGACAGCACCCGTAGTCGGGATGGTCTCCGGCGCTGTGAACGCTGTAAGGCAGCAACTATACCGCTGCGCCACCGTGCCACCCTTCTCTTACCAATGATGAGGTCTCAGAAGATGGGAGAGATGCCAATGTTGACTCTGCGCGCTGGTCTCAACAGAGGACCTGACATCATCCGGGACAATTGCTCTGCTCTTTTACATCTCTATTCTATTTGGCAATAGAATTACTCTAGTGCAATCATGGAGTAGAATTAGCTGTTTACTACAATACCTAGCTGGATGCTTTAAATGCTGAAAACGACATTCAGCACGCTGCTATTTTTCTCTTTGCTCTCCGTGTTGAACTTGTGTCTGATTTGATCGTACCCATGCATTGTATTATTTGATTGAGTTGGATAGCACGCAAACAAAAGTCTTTCACCGTATCACGGTACTGTGGGCGGTCACGGTGGCGCAGCGGTAGAGTTGCTGCCTTACAGCGAATGCCGCGCCGGAGACCCGGGTTCCATCCCAACTACGGGCGCCGTCTGTACAGAGTTTGTACGTTCGCCACGCGACTTGCGTGGGGTTTTCTCCGAGATCTTCGGTTTCCTCCCACAATCCAAAGACGTACAGGCTTGTAGGTAAATTGGCTTGGTAAATGTAAAAATTGTCCCCAGTGGGTGTAGGATAGTGTTAATGTGCGGGGATTGTTGGTCGGCAAGGACCCGGTGGGCCGAAAGGGCCTGTTTCCGCGCTGTATCTCTAAACTAAACTAAACTAAACTAAAATGTGACAATAATAAGCCAATGCCAATAACAAAATGGAGACACAATTGATGTTTTCAAGAGAGAGTTCGATTTAACTCTTAGGGCTAACGGAATCAAGGGATATGGGAGAGAAAGGAGGAACAGGGTACTGATTTATTTTTCCGTATGGTAATTTGCATATCATTGTACCTTAATTGGCACATGTGATTATAAAATACCTTTGAAACCTTTGATTTTGGCTGATCTGATTGAATGGCGGTGCGGGATCGAGGGGCCGAATGGCCTACTCCTGCACCTATTTTCTATGTTTCTACAAAGAACTGCAGCTGCTGGAAGCCTCAGCTAAACACAAAGTGCTGGAGGAACTCAGCGGATCAGGCAGCATCTGTGGAGGGAAATGGACCAGTGACGTTTCGGGTCAGGAGCTTTCCTTCTGGCCTGAAACAATACTTGTCCAGCCCTTCCACAGATGCTGCCTGACCTGCTGAGTGGATGATGATGATACTTTATTCTCACATGTAGCTGTGCACCCAGGCACTATGAAAATCTTTGTCTTGCGTACAATCCTACAATAGATAAGCACAATCATAGATAAGTACAAGAGTGCAAAGATTGGAGTGCAAAGTGTGCAAAGACATCACCGAGATAGTGTACACAGAGCCATAAGATCGTAAGTAATCGAAGCAGAACTAGGCCATTCGACCCATCAAGTCTACTCCGCCATTCAATCATGGCTGATCTATCTCTCCCTCCTAACCCCATTCTCCTGCCTTCTCCCCATAACCCCTGACACCCGCACTAATCAAGAATCTATCTATCTTTGCCTTAAAAATATCCACTGACTTGGCCTCCACAGCCTCCTGCGGCAAAGAATTCCACAGATTCACCACCCTCTGACTAAAGAAATTTCTCCTCATCTCCTTCTTAACAGAACGCCCTTTAATTCTTAGGCTAGACTCTCCCACTAGTGGAAACATCCTCTCCACATCCACTCTATCCAGGCCTTTCACTATTCTGTACGTTTCAAAATGAGGCCCTCCCTCATTCTTCTAAACTCCAGCGAGCACAGGCCCAGTGCCGACAAACGCTCATCATTGGTTAACCCACTCATTCCTGAGTCGCCACGTTACTGGCGCCCACAAAGTTTCAAAGTTCATCAGAGTGTAGGCTTCTCTTGGCCTTGAAGGCTCGTTGCCCTGGCAACACCGATGCTCTACTCCGCCATCTTGAAATCGTCCCTTTGTCCATTGTCCGCCGCCGTTGCCGGCTCCCTCCTCCCCGGTTCCCGGTCTTCGGGATCGAGCAGGAGACAAATCTCGAAGGAGGTGTATAAAATCATGGGAGGAATAGATCGGATAGACGCACAGAGTCTCTTGCTCAGAGTAGGGGAATCGAGGACCAGAGGACATTTGGGTTCAAGGCGGAGGGGAAAAAATGTAATTGGTGCAAGGCAAAGCCAGTACAGTCTGAACTAAGATAGTCCAAGGGTCCCCGATGACCTAGATAGTAGTCCAGCACTGCTCTCAGGTTGCGACAGTTGGATGGTTCAGTTGCCTGATAACAGCCGGGAAGAAACTGTCCCTGAATCTGGAGGTGTGCGTTTTCACACTTCTGTACCTTTTGCCCGATGGGAGAGGGGAGAAGAGGGAGTGGCCAGGGTGCGACTGGTCCTTGATTATGCTGCTGGCCTTGCCGAGGCAGCGTGAGGTGTGGATGGAGTCAATGGGAGGGAGGTTGGTTTGTGTGATGGTCTGGGCTACATCCACAACTCCCTGCAATTTCTTGCGGTCTTGGATGGAGCTGTTCCCAACTAGCAAGTTAACGATTGTATCAAATGTGAGGACTAATGGAGTCACAGAGCATGGAAACAGCCCAACTAGCCCATGCCGACCGAGATGCCCATTTGCACTAGTCCCATTTGCCCGCATTTGGCCCATATCCCTTTAAACCTTTCCGAACCAAATGTCTTTTAAATGTTATTAGTTCATGTTCACAAGGCATAGGAGCAGAATTAGGCCATTCAGCCCATCAAGTCTACTCCTCCATTCATGGCTGATCTATCTCTCCCATAACCCTCTCAACCTGCCCTATCCATTTACCTGTCCAAATGTTTCCTAAATGCCTGCTTCAACTACTTCCTCTGGCAGCTCGCTCCATACACCCACCACCGTCTGCGTAGAAATGTTCCCCCTCAGGTACCTATTAAATCTTTCCCCCCTCACCTTAATCCCATGTCTTCTGATTCTTGATTCCCACACTCTGGGTAAAAGTCTCTGTGCATCTACCCGATCAACTCCTCTCATGATTTTGTACACCTCTAGTTTAGTTTAGTTTATTTTAGTTTAGATACAGCGCGGAAAACAGGCCCTTCGAGCCACCGGGTCAATAGACAATAGACAATAGGTGTAGGAGTAGGCCATTCGGCCCTTCGAGCCAGCACCTTCGAGTCGTGACTGACCAGCGATCCGCGCACACCAACACACACTGGAGATAACTTTACACCAAGTGTTCCTGTGCTCATTTATTCAAAACAAATCGCTGAGAATAAAGGATTCGTGGCGTTTGCAGCATGTGTTGCACACTCGTGCCCTCTGTATAAAAAGGAACATCTTGTAACACTGCCCTGAGACATCGAGGACATTGTTAGACGGTGACTCACGATCACATCTCATGCAGGTTTGCTTTAATGAAATCAGTGACTCCCATTTATTTTTAATACTTACTGACTCCCTGAGGCAAGGCACACTGTGCTGCAGCAGTGCCTGCCTTCTCAGCGGCAAGTTCAGGTAAATAGAACTCATTCCTGGGAAGCAAGCAGTAGAGTTGCTGTCTTACAGCGCCAGAGACCCGGGTTCCATCCCGACTACGGGTGCTGTCTGTACAGAGTTTGTACGTTCTCCCCGTGACCTGCGTGGGGCTTTCTCCGAGATCTCCGGTTTCCTCCCACACTCCAAAGACGTTCAGGTTGGTTTGTAGGCTAATTACATAGAAACATAGAAAATAGGAGGCCATTTGGCCCTTCCAACCAGCACCGCCATTCATTGTGATCATGGCTGCTCATCCACAATCAGTAACCCGTGCCTGCCTTCTCCCCATATCCCTTGATTCCACTAGCCCCTAGAGCTCTGTCTAACTCTCTTTTAAATTCATCCAGTGAATTGTCCACCACTGCCTTCAGTGGCAGAGAATTCCACAGATTGGCTTGGTATGAGCGTTCCAGGCCCCCACCACCTTCTGTGTAAGGTTTCCTCCCACGCTCCAAAGACGTACAGATTTGGAGGTTAATCGGATAGTGTTAATGTGCGGGCATCGTTGGTCGGCGCGGACCCGGTGGGCCGACGGGCCTGTTTCCGCGCAGTTTCTCTCTAACTAAACTAAACTGAAGAAGGATAGTACAGTAAGAAAATAACTGCAGATGCTGGTACAAATCGAAGGTATTTATTTCACAAAATGCTGGAGTAACTCAGCGGGTCAGGCAGCATCTCGGGAGAGAAGGAATGGGTGACGTCTCGACCCGAAACGTCACCCATTCCTTCTCTCCCGAGATGCTGCCTGACCTGCTGAGTTACTCCAGCATTTTGTGAATAAATCGATTTGTACCAGCATCTGCAGTTATTTTCTTATACATAGTGTAATGACCAAGATGCCCTACTTTAGACCTCAGACTGTAGAGATACAGCGCGGAAACAAGCCCTTCCACCCACCGAGTCCGCACCGACCAGCGATCTGACACCATCCTGCACACGAGGGACAATTTGCAATTTCACAGAAGCCAATAAACCTACAAATCTGTATGTCTTTGGAGTGTGGGAGGAACCTTGGAAAAAACCCACGCGGTCACGGGGAGAACGTACAATCTCCGTGCAGACAGCACCCGTGGTCAGGATGGAACCCGGGCCTGTGGCGCTGTGAGGCAGCAACTCTACCGCTGCGCCACCGTGCCGCACAACAAAATTATTTCAGGGTATCATCCCTACCTTTTCAAAAGATGGTTTTACTGCACGTGGATACCTTGCTTTGATGTGTATAGATTTTTTAGATTTTTTTTTGGAGATACAGGCCCTTCGGCCCACCGGGTCCGCGCCGCCCAGCGATCCCCGCACATTAACACTGTCCTACACACACTAGGGACAATTTTTACATTTACCCAGTCAATTAACCTACATACCTGCACGTGTTTGGAGTGTGGGAGGAAACCGAAGATCTCGGAGAAAACCCACGCAGGTCACGGGGAGAACGTACAAACTCCGTACAGACGGCGCCCGTAGTCAGGGTCGTACCTGAGTCTCCGGCACTGCATTCGCTGTAAGGCAGCAACTGTGCCACCGTGCCGTCCGCAAGGTTATAGAAAGGTTATAGAAACCTCCAGCGAGGGGAGAGGCCATTTGGCCCATTGAAGCGATGCTAGCCCTTTGAGGGAGCTGCCCTAATTAGTTCCACTCTATGATGCTTGCTCCCCACGGCCCGTAAAAAAATTGTTGCCAGGCTTCATAGTGTCCTACTTTTGAGAGTTTATTTCTTTGTTTGTGGGATTTATTAGGTGTCGGGTCTGTTTGTACTTTAAAGAGAAGGGAAATGAGCGTGTCCTTGAAAGGTTTGCGGATTTGCTGGGAGCTGTTTGGGAAAGCAGCCAATGTTGTGCAGGGAGGATGCTGGTGTAAATCGAAAACAGACACAAAAAGGTCTCGACCCGAAACGTCACCTGCTTCCTTTTCTCCAGAGATGCTGAGTTACACCAACTTTTTGTGTCTGTCTAAAGGTAAATATTGCTCATTTCTCGATGCATTTGAGGCCTCGGCCGATTATCCCCAAGAAATATTTATTTCTCTGCTTTAAAAGGTCAGGTTCAATCAGCCGTAGTGTCGCGTTGTGCCACTTGCAGTGTCCTCCTTTTTGAATTGAATGGAAGAGCTTTGGTTTAAGTGGCAGCTTCCCCTGAATCGCACAGGATATCCTTGAAAACACTCAGCGTTTGTAGGCAGAGGCGATTCATTGAATGCTCAGGCTGTTCTGAGGGATCAGTCTCTGTAGGCTTCTTTACACAAGGTGGTTTCACGTGGTAGGGTAAATGCCACGGTTTAGTTTTAGTTTAGAGACACAGCGTGGAAACAGGCCCTTCGGCCCACCGAGCCCGCACCGACTAGCGATCCCCGCACATCAACACTGTCCGACACACACGAGGGACAATTTACACATACCTTTACCTCCCCCCCTCAACTCCATCCAAGGACCCAAACAGTTTTTCCAGGTGAGACAGAGGTTCACCTGCACCTCCTCCAA
This sequence comes from Rhinoraja longicauda, assembly GCF_053455715.1. Taxonomy (NCBI): domain Eukaryota; kingdom Metazoa; phylum Chordata; class Chondrichthyes; order Rajiformes; family Arhynchobatidae; genus Rhinoraja; species Rhinoraja longicauda. The sequence continues at coordinate 58,349,136 of NC_135962.1, read as the reverse complement.
CCTCATCTATTGCATCCGTTGCTCTAGATGTCAACTTCTTTACATCGGCGAAACCAAACGCAGACTCGGCGATCGTTTCGCTCAACGCCTTCGCTCAGTCCGCCTTAACCAACCTGATCTCCCAGTGGCTGAGCACTTCAACTCCCCCTCCCACTCCCAGTCTGACCTTTCTGTCATGGACCTCCTCCAGTGCCATTGTGAGGCCCACCGGAAATTGGAGGAACAGCACCTCATATTTCGCTTGGGCAGCTTGCAGCCCAGTGGTATGAACATTGACTTCTCCAACTTTAGATAGTTCCTCTGTCCCTCTCTTCCCCTCCTCCTTCCCAGATCTCCCACTGTCTTCCTGTCTCCACCTATATCCTTCCTTTGTCCCGCCCCCCTGACATCAGTCTGAAGAAGGGTCTCGACCCGAAACGTCACCCATTCCTACTCTCCTGAGATGCTGCCTGACCCGCTGAGTTACTCCAGTATTTTGTGAATAAATACCTTCGATTTGTACCAGCATCTGCAGTTATTTTCCTACACCAAGCCAATTAACCTACAAACCCGTACGTCTTTGGAGTGTGTGAGGAAACCGGGGGGAGCGTACAAACTCCGTACAGACAGCACCCGTAGTCGGGATCGAACCCGTGTCTCTGGTGCTGCAAGCATTGTAAGGCAGCAGCTCTACCGCTACGCCACCGTAGCTGCCCTTTGACTTGATTGTGTCTGTGTGTGGTATATCTGACCTGTTCGGACAGCATGCAGAACAAAGCCCATCTCTGCACCTCAGTACATGCGTCAATAATAAAGCTAAACAGACGCAAAAGTTGTTCAGTTTAGTTCAGAGATTCAGCATGGGAAACAGGCCCTTCCACCCACCGAGTCCACGCCGCCCATCCATCGCCCGTCCGCACAAGTTCCAGGTTATCCCACTTTCCCATCCACTCCCTACGCACCAGGGGCGATTTACAGAGGGCCGATCAGCCTACGAACACGCTCGTCTTTCTTTGGGATGTGGGGGGGGGGGGGGGAACCCGGAGCGCCCGGAGGAAACCCACGCGGTCACGGGAAGAAGGGGCAAACTCCGTACGGATCCTCAAAGAGGAAACCGGCAATAATTTAATGAGGAAAACCTTTTTCAGTCAGAAAGTTGTAAATCTGTGGAATTCTCTGCCTCAGAAGGCAATGGAGGCCAATTCTCTGAAAGCATTCAAGAGAGAGCTGGATAGAGCTCTTAAGGATAGCAGAGTCAGGGGGTATGGGGAGAAGGCAGGAACGGGGTACTGATTGAGAATGATCAGCCATGATCACATTGAATGGCGGTGTTGGCTTGAAGGGCCGAATGGCCTACTCCTGCACCTATTGTCTATTGTCTATTGTATCGTTAGAGGGATGTGGGCCAAAGGTTTTGGTCGGCATATTGTCTAATAATATAAAGGTTAATTAGCCTACAAACCTGCACATCTCTGGGATGTGGGAGGAAACCGGAACACCCGGAAGAAACCCAGGCGGTCACAGGGAGAACGTTCAAACTCCACACTGACAGCACCTGTAGTGAGGATTGAACCGGGGTCTCTGACACTGTGAGGCAGCAGCTCTACCCACTGCGCTGCCCCTAATGACGGAGTTTTATTACACTTCCCAACCGTGACCTAGTTCTCCTCCCCCTCCCCCGCATTGTTTCCCTGCTAAATCCAGCTCCTTCCCCTTGCCAGTTTATTCAGAGGCTCAGGTTCTCATGAGTCCGCCTTTCAGCTGCGGGGATCGTTATGTCGGGCTCAGCATTGTAAATGCCAGAGAACAGCTCACTGGTTGCTGGAGTGTGGCCAGCGTGCTGCAGCTTAATTGCCCGTCTGCTCGTGGTGACTGGCGGCTAAAGATTTTGCCAGCGTCCACTCACATTTCACACACGCTTCCCTTCAAACACTGACTCCCTGCCACCTTTCCCTTGCGCTGCCTGACGCAGATGTCAAAGCAAGGGATTAACAAAACATGGTACTCTCCCGTTTGTGAAGTTCAGTGTGTGGTAGCAGCCCTCTTTGGTGTTTCCAAGAGAGAGTTAGATTTAGCTCTTAGGGCGAACGGAATCAAGGGATGTGGGGAGAAGGCAGGAACGGGGTACTGATTGTGGATGATCGGCCGTGATCATCTTGAAAGGTAGTGCTGGCTCGAAAGGCCGAATGGCCTTAGAAACAGAGAAAATAGCTGCAGGAGGAGGCCATTTGGCCCTTCGAGCCAGCACCGCCCTTCATCGTGATCATGGCTGATCATCCACAATCAGTAACCCGTGCCTGCCTTCTCCCCATATCCCTTGATTCCGCTAGCCCCTAGGGCTCTATCTAACTCTTTTAAATTCATCCAGTGAATTGGCCTCCACTGCCTTCTGTGGCAGAGAATTCCACAAATTCACAACTGGGTGAAAAGGTTTTTTCTCATCTCAGTTTTAAATGGCCTCCCCTTTCTTCTTAGACTGTGGCCCCTGGTTCTCCTGCACCTATTTTCTATGTTTCTATCTATGTCTAAATTAGGACTAAAGATAGACTCAAAATGCTGAAGTAACTCAACGGGTCAGGCAGCATCTCTGGAGAAAAGGAGTGGGCGATGTTTTGGGTCGGGACCCTTCATCAGACTCAGGACCAGACATCTACAGCTCCGATTTCTTGTGGTTTCGGGCCAAGGCAGTTCCCAAACTAAGCTGTGATGCATCCCAGCAGTATGCTCTCCACGGTTTGTGCATCTGCAGGGGTTTACGAGAGTCACTGGAGATAGGCTGAATATCGTCAGTCTCCTCAGAAAGTATCTTAACGTGTTGCATTTCATGAGCACGGTGACGCGGCGGTAGAGTTGCTGCCTCACAGCACCAGAGGCCCGGGTTCCATCCTGACCACGGGCGCTGTCCGTACGGAGTTTGTATGTTCTCCCCGTGACCTGCGTGGGTTTTCTCCGAGATCTTCGGTTTCCTCCCACACTCCAAAGACGTGCAGGTTTGTAGGTTAATTGGCTTGGTATAATTGTGTAAATGTAAAATTTGCCCCTGGTGTGTGTAGGGTCGTGTTAATGTGCGGGGATCGCTGGTCAGTGCGGACTCGGTGGGCCGAAGGGCCTGTTTCCACACTGTATCTCTAAACTAAACAAGCACATCCAGATCCTTCTCCACACCGACATCAGCTCGTTTCTAGCACTGTAAAAACACTTCTCTGTTCTTCCTGGTAATGCTAATAACATCATATTTTCTCACATCAGTCTCCATCTGCCGTTATCTTACCCACTCACTCGACCGTACATATTCGGAAGCTGCTTCCTCCTCACTTTCCCACCAAGCTCCCTCCGCATCGTCCATTGAGCAAAGAAACACAGAAAACAGGTGCAGGAGCAGGCCATTTGGCCCTTCGAGACAGCACTGCCATTCTATCCCTTGATTCCATTGGCCCTAAAGAGCTGTATCTAACTCCCTCTCGAAAACATCCAGAGAATTGACCTCCACTGATCTTCTGTGGCAGAGAATTCCAGTCCATTAAAGTGTAAGAAAATAACTGCAGATGCTGGTACAAATTGTAATAATGGTAACCAACCTGATCTCCTGGTGGCTGAGCACTTCAACTCCCCCTCCTACCCCCAGTCTGACCTTTCTGTCATGAGCCTCCTCCAGTGCCATAGTGAGGCCCACCGGAAATCGGAGGAATGGTACCTCATATTTTGCCTCGGCAGCTTGCAGCCCAACGGTATGAACATTGACTTCTCCAACTTTAGATAGTTCCTCTGTCCCTCCCTTCCCCTCCCCCTTCCCAGATCTCCCTCTATCTTCCTGTCTCCACCTATATCCTTCCTTTGTCCCGCCCCCCTGACATCAGTCTGAAGAAGGGTCTCAACCCGAAACGTCACCCATTCCTTCTCTCCTGAGATGCTGCCTGACCCGCTGAGTTACTCCAGCATTTTGTGAATAAATACCAGTCCATTAAAGGGTCTGTAGAAAAGCAGGTTATTTCCGACGTTGACTTAACTTTGTCCAATTTGTTGTGGCTCCACCAGACGTAGAACGGTGGTGCAGCGGGTAGAGCCGCTGCCTCTCAGTGCCGGCATTCAATCCTGACCGTGGGTGCTGACTGTGTGGAGTTTGCACGTTCTTCCAGTGACGGCGCGGGTTTCCTCCAGGTTCGGATTCCTCCCGCAAACCATGCAGGTTTGTTGGTCAATCGGCCTCTGTAAAATTGCCCCTGATGTGCAGGGGGTGGATGAGTAAGTTCGGATGACGTGGAACTAGTGTGGACGAGTGATCGATTGTCTGTACCTTCTCCCTGTGACCTCGTGGGTTTCCTCCGGGTGTTCCGGTCTCCCCCCACATACCAAAGACGTGCGGGTTTGGAGGATCATCAGCCTCTGGAAATTGCCCCTGATGTGCGGGGAGTGGGGTGACATAGAAGTCAAGTCAAGTCAAGTTTATTTGTCACATACATATACAAGATGTGCAGTGAAACGAAAGTGGCAACGCCTGCGGATTGTGCTAAACTACAAAACACAATAGAAGAAAATAAAAATTAACACAAAAAATAAATTAATACAGTAAATTAAATGAGTCCCTGGTGATATGAGAGTTAACAGTCCTGATGGCCTGTGGGAAGAAACTCCGTCTCATCCTCTCTGTTTTCACAGCGTGACAGCGGAGGCGTTTGCCTGACCGTAGCAGCTGGAACAGTCCGTTGCTGGGGTGGTAGGGGTCCCTCATAATGTTGCTGGCTCTGGATCTACACCTCCTGATGTATAGGTCCTGCAGGGGGTCGAGTGTAGTTCCCATGGTGCGTTCAGCCGAACGCACTACTCTCCGCAGGGCCATCCTGTCCTGGGCAGAGCTGTTTCCCAAACCAGATTGTGATGTTCCTGGACAAGATGCTCTCTACAGCCCCAGAGTAGAAGCACTGAAGGATCCTCAGAGAGACTCTGAATTTCCTCAGCTGTCTGAGGTGGTAAAGGTGCTGCCTTGCCTTACCCACCAGTGCGGCAATGTGTGTTGTCCATGTCAGATCCTCTGTGATGTGGACTCCCAGGTATTTAAAGCTGCTCACCCTATCCACAGTGATCCCATTTATTTCCAGTGGCGTGTACGTCCTCGGATGTTGAGCCCTTCTAAAGTCCACAATCAGCTCCTTCGTTTTTGTGACATTCAACCAGAGTGCCAGATCAGCTACCTCCTCCCGGTAGGCCTTCTCATCGTTATCGGAGATCAGGCCCACCACCACAGTGTCATCAGCAAACTTGACGATGGAGTTGGAGCTGAACCGTGAACAGGTTGGCGTGGACCGACCGAAAGGCCTGTTTCCATGCTGTATCTCCAAACCAAACTGACCCACTGGACTGATTCTTGGCACCGTTTCATTTTGTTCGTAATTGTTGTCGTGTCAGTGAGAGAATTATTGACTGTTGACTCCATTTATACCTCACGCTGCCTCGGCAAGGCCAGCAGCATAGTCAAGGACGGGTCTCACCCCGGCCATTCCCACTTCTCCCCTCTCCCATCAGGCAAGAGGTACAGAAGTGGGAAAACACACCTCCAGATTTAGGGGCAGTTTTTTCCCAGCTGTTATCGGGCAACTAATCCATCCCACCACAACCAGAGAGCAGTGCTGAACTGCCATCTACCTCATTGGAGACCCTCGGACTATCCTTGATCGGACTTTGCTGGCTTTACCTTGCACTAAACGTTATTCCCTTATCGTGTATCAGTGCACCGTTAACGGCTCGATTGTGATCATGTATTGTCTTTCCGCTGACTGGATAGCACGCAACAAAAGCTTTTCACTGTACCTCGGTACGCGTGACAATAAACTCAACTGAACCCTTAAAAAAAATGGAACCATAAACTAAACCGAGAAAGTGAAAAGCTTTGATTATTACCATCAGGAGCGGAAGGCCAATACGGTGTTGGAACTATAGACAATAGACAAGAGACAGTAGGTGCAGGAGCAGGCCATTCGGCCCTTCGAGCCAGCACCGCCATTCACTGTGATCATGGCTGATCATCCACAATCAGTACCCCGTTCCTGCCTTCACCCCATATCCCTTGACTCCGCTATCTTTAAGAGCTCTATCTAACTCTCTCTTGAAAGCATCCAGTGAATTGGCCTCCACTGCCTTCTGAGGCAGAGTATTCCACAGATTCACAACTCTCTGAGTGAAAAAAATGTCCTCATCTCCGTTCTAAATGGCCTACCCCTTATTCTTAAAAACTGCGGCCCCTGGTTCTGGACTCCCCCAACATCGGGAACATGTTTCCTGCCTCTGGCGTGTCCAATCCCTTAATAATCGTATATGTTTCAATAATATCCCCTCTCATCCTTCTAAATTCCAGTGTATACAAGCCCAGTCACTCCAGTCTTTCAACATATGACAGTCCCGCCATCCCGGAAATAAACCTGGTGAACCTACGCTGCACGCCCTCAATAGCAAGAATGTCCTCACCGCAAGCTGACTGTTCCGCCAGCAGTTTGTTTCTTGCTCCTTTGTCCCGCCCCCTGACATCAGTCTGAAGAAGGGTCTCGACCCGAAACGTCACCCATTCCTTCTCTCCTGAGATGCTGCCTGACCTGCTGAGTTACTCCAGCATGTGTGAATAAATACCTTAAATATATCCAATGACTTGGCCTCCACAGCTGTCTGTGGCAATGAATTCCACAGATTCACCGCCCTCTGACTAAGGAAATTCTTCCTAATCTCCTTTCTAAAGGAACGTCCTTTAATTCCGAGGCTGTGCCCTCTGGTCCTGGGCTCTCCCACTGTTGGAAACATCCTCTCTACATCCACTCTATCCAGGCCTGGGTGTCGTGTGCAATGTTGGTGTGAGCAAGGCATGGCCCTTATTGTACCAAGTACATTAACAACCTTTGCATGATTTGTGCGCGAGACGTTTTACATCGGCAAGTCCTGGTCATCTCTGGAGGACGTCCATGTGAAATAAGCTTTAGTGCAACAACAGGTAACCTCTCTATCCCCTCCCCCTTCCCAGTTCTCCCACTACATCCTATCTTTGTCCCGCCCCCTCCCCTGACATCAGGCTTAAGAAGGGTCTCGACCCGAAATGTCACCCATTCCTTCTCTCCCGAGATGCTGCCTGACCCGCTGAGTTACTCCAGCATTGTGTGTCTCTTAACCATATGTGCAGCCCAATGTACTAATCCTCTCTCTCCATCCCGCCCCACCGTGGTCGTCGTACTAGTTGCACTGTCATCCGACTGAGTTTCTCCGTTATCACCTTTTCCATGGCCAACAACGGACCATTGTGGGCTCCGTCTTTCCTCAATCATCGTTGCTGCCTTTGATTTGGCCTTTTGCTCACCTTTCATCTATTTGTTCCATGTTCCTTTTCATATCTTTCGTTTCCCTCTCCCCAGACTCTCACTGAAGAAAGGTGAGAGTGTCGCAGCGGTAGAGTTGCTGCCTTACAGCAAATGCAGCGCCGGAGACCCGGGTTCCATCCCGACTACGGGCGCTGTCTGTACGGAGTTTGTACGTTCTCCCCGTGACTTGCGTGGGTTTTCTCCGAGATCTTCGGTTTCCTCCCACACTTCAAAGACGTACAGTTTTGTAGTTTAATTGGCTCGGTAAATGTAAAAATTGGCCCCAGTGTGTGTAGGATAGTATTAATATGCAGGGATTGCTGGTCGGCACGAAACGGTTGGGCCGAAGGGCCTGTTTCCACTCTGTATCTCTAAACTAAACTAAACTAAACTAAGGTGTCGACCCAAAACGTCACCTATTCCTTTTCTCCAGAGATGCTGCCTGACCCGCTGAGTTACTCCAGTTTTTTGTGTCTTTGTGTGAATTTATTAACAGCCCACTTTCCACACACAGATTGCCAGCTAACGTCTTTAATGGTTTCCTTACATAACACACAGAGACTGTGGTTTTTATGTGTTTGACAGCATTTTCACGTAAAATAAATTCCAGGCATTCATCTAGGAGACTCAATAACAGTGATTGAAGAGCCAAAAAAACCACAGATGCTGGAAATCTGAAGTAATGGTTGGAACACAAAATGTTGGAGTAAATGTTGGCAGCACCTCTGGAGAGAAGGAAAGAGTGACGTTTCGGGTCGAGACCTTTCTTCAAACCCGAAACGTCACCCATTCCTTCTCTCCGGAGATGCTGCCTGTCCCGCTGAGTTACTCCAGTATTTTGTGTCTACGGTTTAAACCAGCATCTGCAGGTGCCGTCTGTACGGAGTTTGTACGTTCTCCCCGTGACCTGCGTGGGTTTTCTCCGAGATCTTCGGTTTGCTCCCACACTCCAAAGACGTACAGGTATGTAGGTTAATTGGCTTGGTAAATGTCTTTGTGTGAATTTATTAACAGCCCACTTTCCACACACAGATTGCCAGTGTCCCTAGTGGGTGTAGGATAGCGTTAATGTGCGGGGATCGCTGGTCGGCGCGGACCCGGTGGGCCGAAGGGCCTGTTTCCGCGCTGTATCTCGAAACTAAACTAATCTGCAGTTCTTTCGTACACGTAATGGTGGAACAACTCTGCAGGTCAGGCAGCATCTGCGGAGCAAGAAACAGAGTTTACCAGGGTTTAATTATAGAGTCAAAATGTAGACATAGAACCAGCAGATGCTGCTTTATACCAAAGATAGACACAAAATGCCTGAGTAGCTCAGCGTGCCAGGCAGCATCTCTGGAGAAAAAAGGAGGGGTGACGTTTCGGGCCAACTATGACAGATCGCTGCTTGGGCAGCAGTGGGAGTCGCAGGTGGGAAATGACTTTCAGTGGGCCAGGCCACGGCTCTACAGGAACCCCAATCTTATAATCGTCACGGCACGGGGGCGGGGAATTAACGCTGGGAGATGCTTGAGTCCCTGCGGTCAGCTGGCCCAGCACACAGTGTTATCAATCTGCTTCTGCTGCCACTAACCCGCTAGACAGCCATGCTCTTCCAAGCTATTTCTGCCTGGCAGTCATGCAGACTGTTTGTTTTCTTATTGCCATTCAGGCAAGCCTAAGAACATAGAAGATAGAACAGTGCAGCACAGGAACAGAAGATGGACACAAAGTGCTGGAGTAACTCAGGGAGCATCTCTGGAGAAAATTGATGGGTGACGTTTCAGATCGGGCCCTGAAGTCTAAAATCTAAAGAAGGGTCCTGACCTGAAACAGCTGAAGTGTTGCCAACTGTCCCGTATTAGCCGGGACATCCCGTATTTTGGGCTAAATTGGTTTATCCCGTACGGGACTGCCCTTGTCCCATATTAGGCCCGTGGGCCGCTGTAGGCCCGGACACTGTAGGCCCAGGGGCCGCTGTAGGCCCAGACACTGTAGTCCATGGGGCCGCTGTAGGCCCGGACACTGTAGGCCCAGGGGCCGCTGTAGGCCCGAACACTGTAGGCCCGCGGGCCGCTGTAGGCCCGGACACTGTAGTCCATGGGGCCGCTGTAGGCCCGGACACTGTAGGCCCGGGGGCCGCTGTAGGCCCGGACACTGTAGGCCCGGGGCCGCTGTAGGCCCGGACACTGTAGGCCCGGGGGCCGCCGTAGGCCCGGACACTGTAGGCCCGGGGCCGCTGTAGGCCCGGACACTGTAGGCCCGGGGGCCGCCGTAGGCCCGGACACTGTAGGCCCGGGGGCCACTGTAGGCCCGGACACTGTAGGCCCGGGGGCCGCTGTCGGCCCGCACAGTGAAGGCTAACGGAGTGTGTTCGGGGAGCGGGACCGAGTGCGTTCACCTAGCGGAGGTTGCGTAGCAACCCGCCTCCCGGCCCTGGCGGCCGCCATTGGCGGAGCGGGAGCACGTGGACGCTGGCTGGGTGAGAACGTTGGGCGCGGTGTGGTGACGCAATAGGTGGAGCAAAGGGGGAGATACAGAGTGCAGAGTGTAGTTCTCAGCATGGTAGCGCATCAGTTCCACAGACAATGTCCAATGTCCGCAATGGGGTAGAGGTGAATCGGACAGTGCCCTAGCTTATGGAAGGGCCGTTCAGAGGCCTGATAACAGAGGGGGAGAAGCTGTTCCTGAGTCTGGTGGTGCGCGCTTTCAAGCTTCTGTACCTTCTGCCGGACTGGAACGGGAAGAGGGAGGAGGATCTGGAATGAGCTGCATCTCAACCCCTTGCTTCGGTTCACTGCCTTGTGTCTGCCTTGAAGCAGGACGACAGGCAGCTTGTTACCTTGTGCTGCCCGCTTTCAGATGATGCAGTAATGCTCTGATAAACAACGACGTTTAGTTAAGTTTAGTTTAGTTTAGAGATACAGCGCAGAAACAGGCCCTTTCGGCCCACCGGGTCCTCGCCGACCAGCGATCCCCGCACATTAACACCATCCTACACCCACTAGGGACAATTTTTACATTTACCAAAGCCAATTAACCTACAAACCTGCACGTCTTTGGAGTGTGGGAGGAATCCAAAGATCTCAGAGAAAACCCACGCAGGTCACGGGGAGAACGTACAAACTCCGTACGGACAGCGCCCGTAGTCGGGATCGAACCCGGGTCTCCGGCGCTGCATTCACTGCGCCACCGTGCTGCCGTGCCAACATCACGGTGATGAAACCCCCCGACCCTCAGCCGTGACCTCTCAGTTGTGACCCTCAGCCGTGACCCTCAGCCGTGACACTTAGCCGTGACCCCTCAACTGTGACCCTCAGCAGTGACCCTCAACCTTGATTCCCAGCCGTGACCTCAGCGGCGACCCCCAGCCGCGACCTCCAGCCGTCACCCCCAGCCGTGACTGCAGGTCCTGCTGTTCACCCTGAGCTTCACAGCTGAAGAGCCCGGTTGAGGTGTGTCACCTCAGAATTACAGCAGCTCTGTGCTGGGAGAGGGTCAGAGAGTCATAGATTGATACAGTGTGGAAACAGGCTCTTTGGCCCTACTCGCCCAACAATGTCCCAGCTACACTAGTCCCACCTGCCTGCGCTTGGTCCATAACCCTCCAAACCTGTCCTATCCGTGCACCTGTCCAACTGTTTCTTAAATGATGGGATAGTCCCAGCCTCAACTACCTCCTCTGGCAGCTTGTTCCATACACCCACCACCCTCTGTGTGAAAATGTTACCCCTCGGATTCCTATTAAATCTTTTCCCCTTCACCTTGAACCCATGTCCTCTGGTCCTCGATTCCCCTACTCTGGGCAAAAGACTGTGCATCCACCCGATCTATTCCTCTCATGATTTTGTCGGGTGATGTCAGGAGTTTCACCTAGCATCAGGTGGTGCAGCTGATAGAGTTGCTGCCTCACAACACCCGAAACCCAGGGTTCGATCCTGACCATGGGTGCTGTCTGTACAGAGTTTGTACGTTCTCCCTGTGGGCCATGTGGGTTTCCTCCGGGTGCTCCGGTTTCCTCCCACACTCCAAAGACATGCAGGTTTGTAAGTTAACTGGCTTTGGTAAGTTGTCCTTGGTGTGTGTCGGGTAGAGCCAGTGCGTGAGAGATCGTTGGTTGGAGCGGACTCGGTGGACCAAAAGGCCTGTACCACACTGCATCTTCAAAACTAAAACCAATAGCTTAGCCATCAGAGTAAAAGGTACTCAATGAAGTCTATTTCATCCAAAGTACGGATGAGAATGTACGAACTCCGTATAGACTGTGCTAGGGTCGCCAGCTGTCCCATATTAGCCGGGACATCCCGTATTTTGGGCTAAATTAGTTTGTCCCGTATGGGACCGCCCTTGTCCCATAGTAGACAGTGTAAGTCAGGACAGTGTAGGTCCGGACAGTGTAGGCCCGGACAGTGTAGGTCAGGACAGTGTAGGTCCGGACAGTGTAGGCCCAGACAGTGTAGGTCCGGACAGTGTAGGCCCGGACAGTGTAGGCCTGGACAGTGTAGGCCCGGACAGTGTAGGTCCGGACAGTGTAGGCCCAGACAGTGTAGGCCCGGACAGTGTAGGTCTGGACAGTGTAGGTCCGGACAGTGTAGGTCCGGACAGTGTAGGCCCAGACAGTGTAGGCCCGGACAGTGTAGGCCCGGACAGTGTAGGTCAGGACAGTGTAGGTCCGGACAGTGTAGGTCCGGACAGTGTAGGTCCGGACAGTGTAGGTCCGGACAGTGTAAGTGCGGACAGTGTAAGTGCGGACAGTTTAGGTCTGGACAGTGTAGATCCGGACAGTGTAAGTGCGGACAGTGTAGGTCCAGACAGTGTAGGTCCAGACAGTGTAGGTCCGGACAGTGTAGGCCCGGACAGTGTAGGTCCAGACAGTGTAGGCCCGCACAGTGTAGGCCCGGACAGTATAGGCCCATGGCTGCTGGCTGGGTGAGGTCATGTTGGGCGCAGGCGGTGACGTCACCATTTGTCCCTTATTTGGGAGTGAGATAGTTGGCAACCCTAAACGGTGCCCCTAGTCTATTTCATCCAAACCACTCAGGCTGCGGCCACATTAGCACTGGACAATCCCGCTGTTATATCTCCAGTCCTGGTTTTACAGGTTGCCACCTTCAATTTATTCATCTGGACCATCTTCAGCACCTGTAAGCCATCATCACAATGATTGATTGCTCCTGTGAAGCAAATACCAGGAGCTGTGATAACACTGGAGCCTCAGGCTTGCAAGGAGTTTTCGAGTAGCCAGGCGCAATCATGTGACATAACCACCTGAGCCCGACCATATCCTCCTCCCCAAGTCGTGACAGTGACGAGATGATAGATACAAAATGCTGCAGTGACTCAGCGGGTCAGGCAGCATCTCTGGGTAGAGGCTGGACACCTTGGCCTACGCCATCTCCCAGTGGCCAAACACTTTTAACCCCCCCCCCCCCTCCCATTCCCAGACTGGCTGAAGAAGGGTCTCAACCCAAAACGTCACCCATTCCTTCTCTCCAGAGATGCTGCCTGTCCCACTGAGTTACTCCAGCTTTTTGTGCCAAATAATATTGACTTTTCTGTCCTGGGCCTCCTCCACTGTCAGAGTGAGGCCCAGCGCAAATTGGAGGAACAGCACCTCATATTTCGCTTGGGCAGCTTACAGCCCAGCGGTGTGAACATTGACTTCTCCAACTTCAAGTAGCCCTCTCTCTCCGTTCCCTCTCTCTCCGTCCATCCCTTTTTATGCTCAATAGGAATGTATATTTCTGGTCACTTATATACTAATCCTTTTATTAATCCTTTGTTGAGGCACTCACCGGATTTGTTTGATTCCTCGTTCCCCAGTAAAGGTACTCGTATTCCTTTCTGTCAGGCACCCACATTAACTCTTAGGTATCACAAAATGCTGGAGTAACTCAGCAGGTCAGGCAGCATCTCAGGAGAGAAGGAATGGGTGACGTTTCGGGTCGACCTGAAACGTCATCCATTCCTTCTCTCCTGAGATGTTGCCTGACCTGCTGAGTTACTCCAGCATTTTGTGATACCTTCGATTTGTACCAGCATCTGCAGTTATTTCCCTACATTACATTAACTCTTGATGATTTACCGTCTTCTGTACCTGTCTATGGAAGCCCTTGCCTTCTCCTTTTATATTCCTCGTGAGAGGACTCTGATATTCCACTTACGATTCCTCATAAATCGTCCTGCTTGCATTTTGCTGAATTCTAAAAAAAAAATCCCAATCGTCAAGGCTTTTTTTCCTCTTCTTTGTGAGAAAATAATAAGCCTTTGCCTTTCATCCAATGCAATCTTCAACATGTGATCCACAGTTGGAACATTTTTCCCTCGGGTTTTTTTGTGCTTAATAGGAATATATATTTCTGCTTACTTATATATTAATCCTTTAAAATTGATTGCCATTTCTTTCAGTGTAGATTCCATTTTGCCATGACTGATTCAGTGCTTTGAGAATAGAAAAAATAGAAACTTAGAAAATAGGTGCAAGAGGAGGCCATTTGGCCCTTCGAGCCAGCACCGCCATTCATTGTGATCATGGCTGATCATCCACAATCAGTACCCCGTGCCTGCCTTCTCCCCGTATCCCTTGATTCCGCTAGCCCCTAGAGCTCTATCTAACTCTCTTTTAAATTCATCCAGTGAATTGCCACCCTCCCCCCCCTTCACCCATCACTTGCTAAGTCTTGCTCCACCCTTAGCCCCCACCACTATCACCCAGTTATCTCCCCTCTGGACCGCAAAAGGATTCCAACTCTGTCTTCCCTGCGCAGATGCTGATGGGCAATATTTTCACACAGAGGGTGGTGGGTACATGGAGCGAGCTGCCAGTGGAGGTAGTTGAGGCAGGTATAACAACCGCATTTAAAAGACACTCGCACAGGTGCATAGAGAGGAACGTGGATGTGGAGAGGATGTTTCCACTAGTGGGAGAGTCCAGGACCAGAGGTCACAGCCTCAGAATTAAAGGACGTTCGTTTCGGTAGGAGATGAGGAGAAATTTCTGTGGTCAGAGGGTGGTGAATCTGTGGAATTCTTTGCCACAGACGGCTGTGGAGGCCAAGTCAGTGGATATTTTTAAGGCAGAGATAGATAGATTCTTGATTAGTACGGGTGTCAGAGATTATGGGGAGAAGGCAGGAGAATGGGGTTAGGAGGGGGAGATAGATCAGCCACGATTGAATGGCGGAGTTGACTTGATGGGCCGAATGGCCTAATTCTACTCCTATCACGTATGACCTTATGAAAGTCTTCGAGGGATATAGGCCAAATATGGGACTAGCGGAGATGGGGTGTTCTCGGTTGGCATGGACTGAAGGGCCTGTTTCTGTGCTCCATCAAAGCTCAATGACTCGATGAATTGATCTTTTTTCAACTAATGCTAATTTTTCCCCGCTGCTCATTAACATGCGACAGTTTCTCCAGGGTTTGTGGGGGGTTTTCTCCAGCATTTTGTGTCTACCTTCGATTTAAACCAGCATCAGCAGTTTGTTTTCCTACATATTTACCTGATCTTTTAGTTTAGTTTAGTTTAGTTTAGAGATACAGCGCGGAAACAGGCCCTTCGGCCCACCGAGTCCGCACCGACCAGCGATCCCCGCACACTAACATTATCCTACACGCACTAGGGCCAATTTTACATTTATACCAAGCCAATTAACCTACAAACCTGCACGTCTTTGGAGTGTGGGAGGAAACCGGAGATCTCAGAGAAAACCCACGCAGGTCACGGGGAGAACGTACAAACTCCGTACAGACAGCATCCGTAGTCGGGATCGAACCCGGGTCTCTGGCGCTGTAAGGCAGCAGCTCTACCGCTGCGCCACCATGCCACACCACTCACTGTTGTTGCTACTCACTGCATATGCCATTGACCCTAACTGTGGAGTAATCTGAGTGGTAAAGAAGGCGTACGGTTTGCTTGCCTTTATCGGTCGGGGCATTGAGTATAACTTGCCAGGCTCTGTCCTGCCATCACCTCTCGTCCAGTCTTCTCCTCCCCCCCCTCCCCCCCCTCCCCCCCCTCCCTACCCTCCATCATAATTAGACTGAAGAAGCGTCTCAACCCGCAACATCACCTTTCCATGTTCTCCAGAGATGCTGCCTGACCCAATGAGTTACTCCAGCACTTTGTGTCCTCTTTTTTGTAAACTAGCATCTGCAGTTGCTTGTTTCTTCTGACGTTCATGCTCTTTGCTGAGTTCTGTCGGGGAAAGACATTACCGGGTGGACAGAGGGAAAGATTTAACCTTGATTAAAAAAATACAAGGACCCAAACAGTCTTTCCAGGTGAGGCAGAGGTTCACCTGCACCTCCTCCAACCTCATCTATTGTATCCGCTGCTCTAGATGTCAACTTCTCTACATCGGCGAGACCAAGCGCAGGCTCGGCGATCGTTTCGCTGAACTCCTCCGCTCAGTGATCTATTCCTCTAAGGTAGACAAAAAAATGCTGGAGTAACTCAGCGGGCCAGGCAGCATCTCTGGAGAGAAGGAATGGATGACGTCTATTCCTCTCATGATTTTGTTCACATTTGTAGAACAAATGAATGAAAGACGGAAAACAAATGAATGTCACCCATTCCCTCTCTCCTGAGATGCTGCCTGACCCGCTGAGTTACTCCAGCATTTTGTGATACCTTCCATTTGTACCAGCATCTGCAGTTATTTCCCTACATTACATTGACTCTTGATGATTTATCGTCTTCTGTACCTGTCTATGGAAGCCCTTGCCTTCTCCTTTTATCTTCCTCGTGAGAGGACTCTGATGTTCCACTTACGATTCCTCATAAATCGTCCTGCTTGCATTTTGCTGAATTCTAAAAAAAAAAATCCCAATCGTCAAGGCTTTTTTTTCTCTTCTTGGTGAGAAAATAATAAGCGTTTGCCTTTCATCCAATGCAATCTTCAACATGTGAGCCACAGTTGGAACATTTTTCCCTTGGGTTTTTTGTGCTTAATATGAATATATATTTCTGGTTAGTTATGTATTAATCCTTTAAAATTGATTGCCATTTCTTTCAGTGTAGATTCCATTTTGCCATGACTAATTCAGCACTTTCAGAATAGAAACATAGAAACTTAGAAAATAGGTGCAGGTGGAGGCCATTTGGTACTTTGAGCCAGCACCGCCATTCATTGTGATCATGGCTGATCATCCACAATCAGTAACCCGAGCCTGCCTTCTCCCCATATCCCTTGATTCCGCTAGCCCCTAGAGCTCTATCTAATTCTCTTTTAAATTCATCCAGTGAATTGGCCTCCACTGTCTTCTGTGGCAGAGAATTCAACAAATTCTCAACTCTGTGGGTGAAAACGTTTTTTCTCACCTCAGTCTTAAATGGCCTCCCCTTTATTCTTAGACTGTGGCCCCTGGTTCTGGACTCCCCCAACATTGGGAACATTTTTCCTGCATCTAGCTTGTCCAGTCCTTTAATAATTTTATACGTCTCTATAAGATCCCCTCTCATCCTTCTAAATTCCAGTGAATACAAGCCCAGTCTTTCCAATCTTTCCTCATATGACAGTCCCGCCATCCCAGGGATTAACCTCGTGAATCTACGCTGCACTGCCTCAATAGCAAGGATGTCCTTCCTCAAATTAGGAGACCAAAACTGCACACAATACTCCAGATGTGGGCTCCCCAGGGCCCTATGCAACTGCAGAAGGACCTCTTTATTCCTATACTCAAATCCTCATAAACTGAATTACACACAATCTCTACATAAGGCCTCGATAGATTGGATGTGGAGAGGATGTATCCTGTGTCGTAGAGTCATACAGCGTGCAAACAGGCCCTTCGGCCCTACTTGCCAGTGGCGACCCAGGTGCCCGTCTACACTAGTCCCACCTGCCCGCGCTTGGCCCATATCCCTCTAAACCTATTGTATCCATGTACCTGCCCAAAATTTCTCTTTGACATTGTGATAGCAACTCAACCACCTCCTCTGGCAGCTTGTTCCATACACCCACCACCCTCTGTGTAAAAGGTTACACCTCAGGATCCTGGTGAGGTACAGTGAAACACTTTTTGTTGCATGCTGTCCAGTCAGCGCAAAGACTATACATGATTACAAACAAGCTGTCCACTGTGTACAGAAACAGGCGAAAGGGCATAGCGTTTAGTGGAAGTTGGAGTCTAGTAAAGTCTGATTAAAGTCAAGTCAAAGAGGTGAATGGGAGGTCAGGACCGCTCTCTAGCTGGTGAAAGGATGGTTCAGTTGCCTGATAACAGCTGGGAAGAAACTGTCCCTGAATCTGAAGGTGTGCGTTTTCACACTTCTGTACCTCTTGCCTGATGGGAGAGGGGAGAAGAGGGAGTGACCGGGGTGAGACTGGTCCCTGATTATGCTGCTGGCCTTGCCGAGGCAGCATGAAGTGTAGGTGGAGTCAATGGACGGGAGGTTGGTTTGTGTGATGGTCTCGGCTGCGTCCAAAACTCCCTGCAATTTCTTGCAATGTTTTGGCTGGAGACATCCCAAACCAAGATGTGATGCATCCTGATAAAATGCTTTCTATGGCACATGTCTAGAAGTTAGTGAGTGTTGTTGGTAGGGTTGCCAACTGTCCCGTATTAGCCAGGACATCCCGTATTTTGGGCTAAATTTGTTTGTCCCATACGGGACTGCCCTTGTCCCGTATTAGGCCCGGGGGGGGGGGCGCTGTAGGCCCGACACTGTAGGCCTGGACACTGTAGGCCCGGACACTGTAGGCCCGGACACTGTAGGCCCAGACAGTGTAGGCCGGGATAGTGTAGGCCCGGACACTGTAGGTCCGGACACTGTAGGCCCAGGACAGTGTAGGTCGGGACACTGTAGGCCCAGGACAGTGTAGGTCGGGACAGTGTAGGTCCGGACGGACAGTGTAGGTCCGGAACAGTGTAGGTCCGGAGGCCCGGGCGCCGCCTAACGGAGGTTGCGTGGCAACTCGCCTCCCGGCCCGGGCGGCCACCATTGGTGGAGCGGGAGCACATGGCCGCTGGCTGGGTGAGGTCACATGGGGCGTGGGGCGGTGACGTCACCTTGTCCCTTATTTGGGAGTGAGATAGTTGGCACCCCCAGTGTTGGGGATATGCGGGACAAACTACCCTCTTAGTGACTGTTCCCTCTATACGAATCAATCTGGATAACTGTGTTCCCTGGACCAGTGCATTATGTTGAAAGTGATCACTTTGCACACTGCACATGCTGTTAATTGGGGCACCCTATAATTAGATAAAGTGGGATTATTTTAACTAAACTCACCCAGGGAATCACACAGTAAGAGTCTCTGTACCAGTTATTCACCCTGCCCGTTATCATTCAGCAGTGACTTCAGTGAAAAGGAACACTTGTTATTTGTGTGAAATGCGTTTTGCCCCGAATCTCTCAGTAAAGAGGGTGTTGTTAGATTAAAGATACCCCCAACATAACCAGATCTGCTGAACAATACTTTTTAGAAAAGTTACTGACGGTGATGGACGTTCATGTTCATAAGTTCTAGGAGCGGAATTAGGCCATTCGGCCCGCTGAGTTCCCCCAGCATTTTGTGACTATCTTCAGTGTAAACCAGCATCTGCAGTTCCTTCCTCCACTTTTATCTTGTGAGTTTGTTGAGTTTGGTCAGTTGTGGATTTGTTCCTGGTGGTGTTTATCGGGCTTGTACTTAACAGCAGGCGATGTCAGACTGAGTGTGGGATCACACACACACACACACCACACACACACACCACACACATCCCACACACACACACACACACACCGCACACACACCGCACACACACACACCACACACACACACACACACACACACACACACACACACACACACACACACACACACACACACCACAAACACACACACACACCACACACACACACCACACACACACACCACACACACACACACACACCACAAACACACACACACACCACACACACACACCACACACACACACCACACACACACACACACACCACACACACACACACACACCACAAACACACACACCCACACACACACACACCACAAACACACACCACAAACACACACACCCACACACACACTCCACACACACACACCACACACACACACGCACGCACACACCACACACACACACAATACACACACACACCCCACACACACACACACACCACACACACACACACACCCTACACACACACACACACACTGGGTGTGCAAGCTGCTGGTTGCGTGGGGACCTTTATCATGAATACCACAAGCATTAATTTCGATTAGATGCTGTGTTTGAGCAGGGCTCAGCCGAGTTTAATGACAGCACTGGAAAAAGTGAGCCTTTCTTCTGGAACAATGCAACAAGAGGTCACTCTGTTAACATTAAAAGATTATATTTCTTTTTATTTATTTGCAGAACGCAGAGCGATCATTAATGGTTGCAGCTGCCTTTCACAGTCAGTGCACATGAACCGGTAAAATTACATCCCTTTCAGTTCACCCCATTGCAGAATCCCCTTGCGTTTTGTCACATTAGTTCCACTGTTTAGTTTAGTTTACAGATACGGCACAGCCAGAAACAGGCCCTTCGGCCCACCGTGTCCGCGCCGACCAGCGATCCCCGCACATTAACACTATCCCACACACAGAGTACAGAGTACAGACTACAGAGCTTTATTTGTCATCCGGTACCGAGGTACCGAACGAAATTACATCTCCAGCAGTCACACACAAAAAAAAGAACACAAGACACATGACCCCAACACAAACATCCATCACAGTGACTCCAAACACCCCCTCACTGTGATGGAGGCAACAAAACTTCCCCTCTCTTCCCCACGCCCACGGACAGACAGCTCGTCCCCGACCGACCCGCACAGTCCCCGCAAGGGGATGGAAGTCCCCGCGGCCGAGCCGCACCGGGCGCTGAAACATCCCGCGGCCGAGCCGGGCACACACACACTAGGGACAATTTGACATTTACACCAAGCCGATTAACCTACAAACCTGCATGGCTTTGGAGTGGGAGGAAACTGAAGATGTTGGAAAAAACCCCACGCAGGTCACGGGGAGAACGTACAAACTCCGTACAGACAGCGCCCTTAGTCGGGATCGAACCCGGCTCACTGGCGCTGTAAGGCAGCAGCTCTACTGCTGCGCCATCGTGCCGCCCTGATAGAAGTTTATAAAATTCCACACCATAATTTTTGTGACTGGTCAGACCATCTCATCTTAAAGCTGTGCCCTCTAGTCTTTGATATCTCCACTGTGGGAAGAACAAGTTCTGACTCTTCCCTATCATAGTTTTATAAACTTCTGTCAGGTATCCCCTCGGCCTCTGAAGCTCCGGAGAAAACAATCACGTTTGTGCAACCTCTCTGTGGCCAACCCTAGCGAATCCAGGCAGCATTCTGGTGAACCTCTTCTGCACACTCTCCAAAGCCTCCACATCCTTCCTAGAAAACTCCGCTCCATCATTTACGGGACTGGTCAGACCCGGGGCGGCACGGTGGCGCAGCGATAGAGTTGCTGCCTTACAGTGAATGCAGCGCCGGAGACCCGGGTTCCATCCCGACTACGGGACATGCACACACGGACACACACTCACATACAGGCACAAACACGGACACACATGCACACACGGACACACATGCACACACAGACACACAAACAAATCATATGTGCACACACACAAACATTCACACACTTAGTCACACAATCAGGCACGCACGCATACACACACACTCACATACACACACTCACACACACACTCACATACTCACACACTCACACTCAGACACACGCACAGACACACACTCAGACGCAGACAGACATCACACACACACGCACACACTCACACACACACACACACATACACACACACGCACACACACATACACACACACTCACAAACACATACACACACACATTCATACACACACACACTCACATACACACACTCACACACACACTCACATACACACACACACTCACATACACACACACTCACATACACACAGCCACTCACATATACACACACACACACTCACACACACACTCACATACAAACACACTCACTCACAGACACACACTCAGATATACACACACACACTCATATATACACACACACTCATACACACACACAGACACTCACACTCAGACACACACACTCAGAAGCAGACACATGTACATACACACACACCCACACTCACATAGACACACGCTCAGACACACACACAGACACACACACACACACACACACACACACATAGACACACACACACAACAATCAGGATTGTACCAGGTCACTAGCAGTGCTGACAGACACAAAAAAGCTGGAGTAACTCAGCAGGACAGGCAGCATATCTGGAGAGAAGGAATGAATGGCGTTTCGGGTTGAGACCCATCTTCAGACCCAAATAGTCTCGACCCAAAACGTCGCCCATTCCTTCTCTCCAGAGATGCTGCCTGTCCCGCTGAGTTACTCCAGCATTTTGTGTCTGTCTTCGGTGGAAACCAGCGCCTGCAGTTCCTTCCTACACATCCCACGAGCAGTGCGAGCCGCTGCCCCTACTTGCGGGGGCTGTGGGGAACGTGTGGCGTGGGAACAAGGTTGAAGCTTCCCACACCAGCCCAGACCAGACCAGGCCATGCCAGCACCCTGCCTGACCGCCGCCACGCAGTGTGAGACCACCAGGCTGCCCGAGTGGCCGAGGCAGACCAGTGACCAATAGGGTTGCCAACTGTCCCGTATTAGCCAGGACATCCCATATTTTGGGCTAAATTAGTTTGTCCCGTATGGGACCACCCTTGTCCCATATTAGGCCCGGGGGGCGCTGTAGACACGGACACTGTAGGCCCGGACGCTGTAGGCCCGGACGCTGTAGGCCCGGACACTGTAGGCCAGACAGTGTGGATCTGGACACTGTAGGCCCGGACGCTGTAGGTCCGGACGCTGTAGGCCCGGACGCTGTAGGCCCGGGCGCAGTAGGCCTGGACACTGTAGGCCGGACAGTGTGGGTCTGGACACTGTAGGCCTGGACTCTGTAGGCCAGATAGTGTGGGTCTGGACACTGTAGGCCCGGACACTGTAGACTGGACAGTGTGGGTCTGGACACTGTAGGCCGGACACTGTAGTTCCGGACACTGTAGGCCCGGACATTGTAGGCCGGACAGTGTGGGTCTGGACACTGTAGGACAGACAGTGTGGGTCTGGACACTGTAGGCCCGGACACTGTAGGGCCGGACACTGTAGGCCCGGACACTGTAGTTCCGGACAGTGTAGCTCCGGAGGCCTGGGCGCCGCCTAACGGAGGTTACCTAGCAACCTGCCACCCGGCCCGGGCGGCCACCATTGGTGGTGCGGGAGCACGTGGCCGCTGGCTGTGTGAGGTCACGTGGTGCGCGGGGCGGTGAAGTCACCTTGTCCCTTATTTGGGAGTGAGAGAGTTGGCAACTCCCAGTGTCCAGGCCGCCGGGCCATTAGGGGGAGCTCAGAGGATGCGGTGGCTTTGCAGCCTCCCCTCCCCTCCCCTCCCCTCCCTGCTGCTGCTGCCCGCACCCTGTGACTACAGTCACTCTCAGCCCCTCGACCGTGAAGCCAAGCGCTCAGCTCCCGCCCCCCCAAGCACTCAGCTCCTGCCCCCCACAGCTCCACATAATCCGCGCAGGCAGCATATCGGCAGCACCGTACATGTATTTTAAAGGGGGGGGGGGGGAAGAAGGCAGAGTAGCCATCTCCGGGCAGCGGTTGCTACTGCCAACAGTACAATGTTTGCCTGCACCGCTCGTGTTTGTTTTATATACAGAGCCTAAACTTCAGGCGGTGAGAAACAAGGCATCAGAGAAGCAGCAGCAAGACTCCTCCCCGCTGAGCACTGCCCATTGGTGCTCTCAATCTCAGGACACTAGAAAACCAGGAGCAAGAGTAGGCCATTCGGCCCATCAAGCCTGCACCCTTGCCCCAGATCTCCTCCCCTCTGGCCCCCTTAATTCCCCGAGTTATACAGTGTGGAAACAGGCCCTTCGGCCCAACTTGCCCACACCGGCCAACAACGTCCCAGCTACCAAAGGTCAGTCTGAAGAAGGGTCTCGACCCAAAACGTCACCCATTCCTTTTCTCCTGAGATGCTGCCTGACCCGCTGAGTTACTCCAGCATTTCGTGTCTGCCTTTACTGTTCTGTGTTCTAAAGCAAATCTTTTCACTGTACCTCGCTCGGTACCCGTGACAGTGAATAATAAACCTAAACCTCATATTTATTTTGAAGCCAGCGAAGTAAAAAGAAACTAAAGACTAAATGTGTAGGAAGGAACTGCAGACGCTGGTTTACATCGAAGATAGACACAAAGTGCTGGAGTAACTCAGCGGGACAGGAGGCAGCATCTCTGGAGAGAAAGGGAATAGAAACGCAGAAAATAGGTGCGGGAGTCGGCCATTCGACAATCGGTCAGTGAAATCAAAGCCAACAACGATGATCAGGGAAAGGTGGAGCGCACAAGGGTCCGTTGTTGGCTGCGGGGAAGGTGATAACGAGGGGGTGCAAACAGTGAAACTCAGCAGGACGACAGAGGAACTAGAAGGACGACTAGGGTGGGGGGAGGGATGGAGAGAGAGGGGGGGTGTGAGGGTGAAACTTGAAATTAGAGGAATCAATACTCTACGATGCTGCCTGACCCGCTGAGTTACTCCAGTATTTGGTGTCTGACATTGGGGGATTTGTTTGATATTATGCTGGGCTTGTGGCAGGGATCTCAACACCAATGAGGAATGACAAGGGAGCCTGTTGGCATTCATCCATCTTGCCCATTAACCCAGCCTGCACTGAGAGGACAATTGACCCTGTGAATCAATAATACAGTGATATATCAATGCTCGTTATTTTGAATAACCCCAGCCGGCCACCTCTCCCAGTGGATTATCTCACACCATTCTCTCGCTCAGTGAAAGTTTATTCTGAATTGATTCATCTCTCTCTATTTTAACACCTCTGTTGAAGATTAGTTAAACAGAAGGTAGACACACAATGCTGGAGTAACTCAGCGGGTCAGGCAGCATCTCGGGAGAGAAGGGAAAAGGGTGACGATTCGGGAAAGGTGGGAAAATGGGGAAACGTCACCCATTCCTTCTCTCCCGAGATGCTGCCTGACCCGCTGAGCTACTCCAGCATTGTGTGTCTTACCTTCGCAACACCTGAGACCCCGGTTCGATCCTGACCTCGGGCGGAGTTTGCACGTATTCCCTGTGACCGCGTGGGTTTCCTCCGGGTGCTCCGGTTTCCTCCCACATCCCAAAGACGTGCGGGTTTCATAGGTCAATCGGTCCCATGCAAATTGCCCCCTAGTATGAGAGAGGATGTGAAAGTGGGAAGAACATAGAACTAGTGGGCAGGAAGGAACGGCAGATGCTGGTTTACACCAAAGATACACACACAATGCTGGAGTAACTCAGCGGGACAGGCAGCATCTCCAGAGAGAAGGAATGGGTCACGTTTCGGGTCGAGACCCTACTTCAGACTTCAGAACTAGTGTGAACAGGTGATGGATGGTCGGTGTAGGCTGAAAGTCCTGCCTGCATCATTGTCAGCACCGACACAGTGGGCCAGTGGGCCCATTCCTGTGCTGTACTGTGCTATGGTCTAGCTGTAAACTAACCCAGTCTGTGTCTGCATAGCATGGCATGCAGTCGTTTTAGGAAGGTGCATTGAGTTGGCTTATAGTCATAGAGTCATGCGGACCAAGATGCCCTATGTAAGCCTGTCCTTTTTGCCAATGTTGCCCCATGACTTCTAAACCTTTCCTATCCATATACCCATCGAAATGCCTTTAAATGTTGTTTTTGCACCTGGCTCAACTACCCTCTCTGGCAGCTCGTTCCATACACCCACCACCCACTGCATGAATAAAGTTTCCCCTCAGCTTCCTATTAAATCTTTCCCCTTTCGGGCAGCTCGGTGGTGCAGCGGTAGAGTTGCTGCCTCACAGCGCCACAGAGACCCGGGTTCGATCCCGACTACAGATGCTGTCTGTACTGAGTTTGTACGTTCTCCCTGTGACCGCGTGGGTTTTCTCCAGGTGCTCTGGTTTTCTCCCACATTCCACAGACGTACAGCTTTAGCTTTGTAGGTTAATTGCGTTCGGTAAAGATTATAAATTGTCCCCAGTGTGCTGGATAGTGCGTGCGTGCGGGGATCACTGGTCAGCACGGACTCGGTGAGCCAAAGGGCCTGTTTCCACGCTGCATCTATGAACTAAACTAATAAAACTCTCATCATAAACCTCTGTCCTCTGTTTCGTGATTCCCACACCCTGGGTAAAAGACCCTATCTATTCCCCTCATGGTTTTATGCACCTCTGTAAGATCGCCCCTCAGTAGGGTTGCCAACTGTCCCGTATTAGCCGGGACATCCCGTATTTTGAGCTAAGTTGGCTTGTCCCGTACGGGACAGCCATTGTCCCGTATTAGGCCCGGGGGGCGCTGTAGGCCCGGACGCTGTAGGCCCAGACGGTGTAGGCCTGGACACTGTAGTAGGAAACAAACTGCAGATGCTGGTTAAAATCTGTGCCTACCTTCCGGACAGTGTAGGTGCTGACAGTGTAGGCCCGGAGGCCCGGGCGCCGCCTAATGGAGGTTGCATAGCAACCCGCCTCCCAGCCTGGGGCGGCCGCCATTGGTGGAGCGGGATCACATGGCTGCTGGCTGGGTGAGGTCACATGGGGCGCGGGTGGTGACGTCACCCTGTCCCTTATTTGGGAGTGAGATAGTTGGCAGCCCTACCTCTCAGCCTCCTGTACTCCAAGGAAGCTGAAGCTACTTTTGCCAAGTGACTGAAGTTTGGCCGCTGGTGGTGATAAAGTAAGTCCAAGCTTTGAATAGTGTTTAACATTTCTTTAGTCATCCATCAGGTGCTTTGTAAATGAACTCATCCGGAGCCTCTTTCAAAATTGAAATTATTCAACCTCAAATCTAAATTGGTTTTGTAAATAATTTAGAATCGCCTAAGGCTTGAATGATATGGTGTCAGCCAACATGGAGATGTTTTTTGATCCAGACTTGTACCCTGTGATGCTGAGTGTACCTGATAGAAACCGAGAAACATAGATAATAGGTTATGTATCAATCCTTTAAAATTGATTGCCATTTCTTTCAGTGTAGATTCCATTTTGCCATTACAAATTCAGTGCTTTCAGAATAAAAACATAGAAACTTAGAAAATAGGTGCAGGAGGAGGCCATTTGGCCCTTTGAGCCAGCACCGCCATTCATTGTGATCATGGCTGATCATCCACAATCAGTAACCCATGCCTTCCTTCTCCCCATGTCCCTTGATTCCGCTAGCCCCAAGAGCTCTATCTAATTCTCTTTTAAATTCATCCAGTGAATTGGCCTCCACTGCCTTCTGTGGCAGAGAATTCCACAAATTCACAACTCTCTGGGTGAAAAAGTTTTTTCTCACCTCAGTTTTAAATGGCCTCCCCCAACATTGGGAACATTTTTACTGCATCTAGCTTGTCCAGTCCTTTCATAGTCTCTATACGTCTCTATAAGATCCTCTCTCATCCTTCTAAACTCCAATCTTTCCTCGTGTGACATTCAAGGACGTCCTTCCTCAAATTAGGAGGCCAAAACTGCACACAGTACTCCAGATGTGGTCTCATCAGGGCCCTGTAGAACTGCAGAAGGGCCTCTTTGCTCCTATGCTCAAATCCTCTCGTTACCCTGCGTCGCTGCGTGTACCTGATGTCCTATCGCCGTTATTGAATTACACCTGGACTCAATGATCCCATCACCGTGAGTTGCTGTTGATACAGGACTAGGGTTGGAAGTCAACTGTGCAGAGAGCACAAAGGGGAGCAAATGGATGTAAAGGAATGAACTGGGATCGAGAATAAATCTGAATCGCAGGTGCATGGATAGGAAAGGTTTAGAGGGATGTTTAGTTTATTGTCACATGTACCGAGGTACAGTGGAAAGCTTTTGTTGCGTGCCAACCAGTCAGCGGAAAGACAAAACATGATTACTATCGAGCCATTTACAGTGCACAGATACATGATAAGGGAATAACATTCAGGGCAAGGTAAAGCCAGCAAAGTCCGATCAAGGAACGTCCCTGGGTCACCAAAGAGGTAGACAGTGGTTCAGCACTGTTCTCTGGGTGTGGTAGGATGATTCAGTTGCCCGAAAACAAATGCGGGCAAATGGGACTAGCTTAGATGGGGCATCTCAGTCAGCATGGAAGAGTTGGGCCGAAGGGCCTGATTCCTTGCTGTATGACTCAATGACACCAACATGAAGCAATTCACTGAGTCACAAAGCTGTGGAGCCCAAAAACAGGCCTTTCGGCCCACCTTGTCCATTGCGAGCAAGTTGGCATTCTAGGTTAGTCTCATTTGCCTGCGTTTGGCCCATCTCCCCGTCTACCCTGCCCATCCATATAGCTGTCCAAATTCAGTAGGAAGCTTTTGTTTTAAAATTGAGACGATAATAAATGTTGGAGCTGGGATGAGCTGGAATCTTGAGCAAGACACAAAGAGGAACTCAGCTGGTCAGGCAGCATCTGTGGAGGGAATATTTGGTGACTTTTCGGGTCGAGACCCTTCTTCAGATTGATTGGAGAGAAAGCTGGAATAGAGAGGTGGGGGCAGGACAAAGCCTGGCAAAAGATAGGTGGAGTAACTCATGTATAAAATCATGAGAGGAAGAGATCGGGTAGATGCACAGAGTCTCTTGCCCAGAGGAGGGAAATGGAGGACCAGAGGACATAGGTTTACGGTGAAGGGGAAAAGATTTAATAGGAATCTGAGGGGTAACTTTTTCACACAGAGGGTGGTGGGTGTATGGAACAAGCTGCCAGAGGAGGTAGTTGAGGCTGGGACTGTCGCAACGTATGTGCAGTTTTGGTCTCCAAATTTGAGGAAGGATATTCTTGCTATTGAGGGCGTGCAGCGTAGGTTTACTAGGTTAATTCCCGGAATGGCGGGACCGTCATATGTTGAAAGACTGGAGCGACTAGGCTTGTATACACTGGAATTTGGAAGGATGAGAGGGGCACGTTAGAGGCAGGAAACATGTTCCCAATGTTGGGGGAGTCCAGAACCAGGGGCCACACTTTAAGAATAAGGGGTAGGCCATTTAGAACTGAGATGAGGAAAAACTTTTTCAGTCAGAGAGTTGTGAATCTGTGGAATTCTCTGCCTCAGAAGGCAGTGGAGGCCAATTGAATGCATTCAAGAGAGAGCTAGATAGAGCTCTTAAGGATAGCGGAGTCAGGGGGTATGGGGAGAAGGCAGGAACGGGGTACTGATTGAGAATGATCAGCCATGATCACATTGAATGGCGGTGCTGGCTCGAAGGGCTGAATGGCCTACTCCTACACCTATTGTCTATTGTATAAGAAACAGTTGGACAGGGACATGGATGGAACAGGTTTGGAGGGATATGGGCCGAGCGCAGGCAAGTGGGACTAGTGTAGCTGGGACATGTTGGCCAGTATGGGCAAGTTGGGCCGAAGGGCCTGTTTCAACACTGTATCACTCCACGACTGGATGAAATGTGAATCTGTACGATGAGAGATAATGAGACCTTTCTCTGAGGAGAAATTGAGTGGAGTTTTCTGAAGTTTAGGAAAATGACAGGTTACTTCACTGAAGCAAATAAAATGTTAGTGGCATCGACAGAGTGGCTGCTTGAAAGGGTTTTATCCTGACAGCGGAGATGATGATGGCACAGAAGAGCTGTCTGTCGTGGAGAATGGAAGGTGACACTTTGCACCCGGGGGATTGGGAGGCTTTTGAAGCGTGCGTCTCAGAGGGTAATGGATGCTCTGTCGCTGGATTTATTAAAGGATGAGGTCCGCGAGGGAGCCTGAGGAATTAGGAGACGAGTGAAAATGTGTTGAGATTAAAAAATGTGACCTTGATCTTGCGGAACGCCCGAGCAGATTCCGTGGTTGAACGGTGTTTCATTGTCACACGTGCCAAGTGCAAGCACGCTGTCAATTCTTTGCTTACAAGCAGACACGGTGACCGGCCATTCTTACAAGGGCGGTCACGGTGGCGTAGCGGTAGAGTTGCTGCTTTACAGCGAATGCAGCGGCGGAGACCCGGGTTCCATCCCGACTACGGGTGCTGTCTGTACGGAGTTTGTACGTTCTCCACGTGACCTGCGTGGGCTTTCTCCGAGATCTTCGGTTTCCTCCTGCACTCCAAAGACGTGCAGGTTTGTAGGTTAATTGGCTTGGATGGCCGAGACATCCCGTAGTTTGGGCTAAATTGGTTTGTCCCAACGGGACCGCCCTTGACCCGTATTAGGCCCGGGGGGCGCTGTAGGCCCGGACGCTGTAGGCTTGGACGCTGTAGGTCCGGACACTGTAGGTCCGGACAGTGTAGGCCCGGACACTGTAGGTCCGGACAGTGTAGGCCCGGACACTGTAGGTCCGGACAGTGTAGGCCCGGGGGGCGCTGTAGGCCCGGACGCTGTAGGCTTGGACGCTGTAGGTCCGGACACTGTAGGTCCGAACAGTGTAGGCCCGGACACTGTAGGTCCGGACAGTATAGGCCCGGACACTGTAGGTCCGGACAGTGTAGGCCCGGGGGGCGCTGTAGGCCCGGACGCTGTAGGCTTGGACGCTGTAGGTCCGGACACTGTAGGTCCAGACAGTGTAGGCCCGGATACTGTAGGCCCAGGCGCCGCCTAACGGTTGCGTAGCAACCCGCCTCCCGGCCCGGGCGGCCGCCATTGGTGGAGCGGGAGCACGTGGCCGTTGGCTGGGTGAGGTCACGTGGGGCGAGGGGGCGGTGACGTCACCTTGTCCCTTATTTGGGAGTGAGCTAGTTGGCAACCCTAAGTGCAGACAACCTCCTGAGAGTTTCCAGGGCGGCAGCCTGAAGGGGAGGTGGGGGGGGGGGGGGGGGGGGGGGAAGCTGGAGAGAAACGCCCTTCAGTCTCCTTGTACACTGCGGCCCGCGAGATAGCGCTGTTCTGCTGTTACCACGGCAACCGGTGACTAAGCCCATCTTCATCTGGCACCAGCATGTCTCCAGGGAACCGTTCAGAATGCCTAACATTTTTGTGAGGCACTTACAAACTGTACCTTTGGGGAGAGAGCGAGGAGTGGGATGAAGAGAAAAGCAGTTTGGAAACTTTCACTGCCTGCAGGGCTTGAAGACCCTGCATTAGAAACACATAGAAAGGTGCAGGAGGAGGCCATTTGGCCCTTCCAGCCAGCACCGTCATTCATTGTGCAGTTGTATAGGGCCCTGGTAAGACCACATCTGGAGTATTGTGTACAGTTTTGGTCTCCTGATTTGAGGAAGGACATCCTTGTAATTGAGGCAGTGCAGCCTAGGTTCACGAGATTGATCCCTGGGATGGTGGGACTGACATGTGAGGGAAGATTGGAAGGACTGGGCTTGTATTTACTGAATTTAGATAGATGAGAGGGGATCTAATAGAAACGTATAAAATTATAAAAAGACTGGACAAGCTATAAACTTTGTTTTTTTTTGTACGCTGCATCTGCATTTTGTGTGTGTGTGTGTGTGTCTCTCTCTCTCTCTTCTATGTTGCAAGCTCTAGGTACTTGCTCTGCACAAACTGACCTCTGTCTGTCTATATAAATAGTGCTGCAATAGAGTTGCTGCCTTACAGCGAATGCAGCGCCGGAGACTCAGGTTCGATCCTGACTACGGGCGCCATCTGTACGGAGTTTGTACGTTCACCCCGTGACCTGCGTGGGTTTTCTCCGAGACCTTCGGTTTCCTCCCACACTCCAAAGACGTACAGGTTTGTAGGTTAATTGACTGGGTAAATTAACCCAGTCAATTAACCCAGAATTCCACAAATTCACAACTCTCTGAGTGAAAAAGTTCCTTCTCACCTCAGTTTTAAATGGCCTCCCCTTTATTCTAAGACTATGGCCCCTGGTTCTGGACTCCCCCAACATTGGGAACATTTTTCCTGCTTCTAGCTTGTCCAGTCCTTTTATAATTTTATATGTCTCTATAAGATCCCCTCTCATAAAAAAATAAATTAAAAATTGTCCCTAGTGTGTGTAGGATGGTGTTAATGTGCGGGGATCGCTGGGCGGCGTGGACTCGGTGGGCCGAAGGGCCTGTTTCCGCGCTGTATCTCTAAATCTAAAAAATCTAAATAATTGGCTTTCCCGTGCTTTAAGAAGTTGCTGGGTTTAAAAACTGCCGCGAGTCTTCATTAAGATGATGTAATGTAGGCGATGGGGTGCCTTTGATGAAATGCTGCAGTGTATTACCCCTCATGAAACCCCCGCCACACATTGACAAAGTCACACCTTAGTGCATGTTCCCCGTATCCTCAGTGTTCATCAGAAACATGCTGTTGTCAGGGAGCGAGAGGAAGAGATATCACACAGCCCACATGGACTGTCTCCGAGCTTCAGTGGAAAGCCTCGCGTTCACGCTGCACCTCACTCACACTGACAATTGCTACTTAAAAGGCAATTATACACCAGCCTTATAATAATAAATTTCATTTCTCATGTGTAGGTTGGCACAGGGTCAACGGTACAATGAAATGTATTTAACAAGACAACCGGTCACCTCAGCAGTAATAGTCCAAGGATAAATAAGGTTTTTAAAATGACATTAGTAAGGTAAAAAGGCAATATTAAAAATAGGTAAAGAGAAAATATTAAAAATAATCAACATATATGATTTGAAATGTGTTTATGAGTTCAGAAGCCTGATGGCCTGATGGTAGAAACTGTTCTTGAGTCTGGTGGTACGGGCAGCCATACTCCTGTATCGTCTGCCTGACGGTAACAAGGAGAACGGCCTGCGTGCTGGGTGGCTGTGGTGTGGGGTATTAGAGCAGTGGTGCTGGGGTATTAGCGCAGTGGTGTGGGGTATTAGAGCTTTGGTGCTGGGGTATTAGAGCAGTGGTGTGGGGTATTAGTCAGATCTGTTCCTCAGATGCTGCCATCTCTTTTTCTGTCTTGAAAATGCATTGGTTACATGTTATTATTTTGCAACATCATTGGGCGGTCACGGTGGCGCGGTAGAGTCGCTGCTGTTCAGCGCTTGCAGCGCCGGAGACCTGTTCACTCTTCACCACGGGTGCTGTCTGTACGGAGTTTGCACGTTCTCCCCTTTTCTCCGAGATCTTCTGTTTCCTCCCACACTCCACAGACGTGCAGGTTTGTAGGTTAATTGGCTTGGTATATATGGTAAAAATTGTCCCTAGTGTAGGATTGTGTCAGTGTGCGGGGATCGCTGGGCGGTGCGGACTCTGTGGGCTGAAGGGCCTGTTTCCGCGCTGTACCTCTAAATTAAACTAAACTAAACTAAACAGGCAAAATGTGTCTTCAAACCCAATTTCTCTGAACTTTTAGCTCAGCCTTCCTTACAAACATCTTCCTGTCTCCACCTATATCCTTCCTTGGTCCCGCCCCCCTGACATCAGTCTGAAGAAGGGTCTCGACCCGAAACGTCACCCATTCCTTCTCTCCTGAGATGCTGCCTGACCTGCTGAGTTACTCCAGCATTTTGTGAAATAAATACCTTCGATTTGTACCAGCATCTGCAGTTATTTTCTTACATTTCCTTAAAAAAAATTGAGTAATGGTGAGATAACCACGCTGCATAGAAATGTACAGGTAGGATCTGCAAACGCTGGTTTACACCCAAGATAGACACAAAGTGTGCAGTTTTGGTCTCCTAATTTTGGTCTCATTTGAGGAAGGACATTCCTTGCTATTGAGGGAGTGCAGCACAGGTTCACCAGGTTAACTCCCAGGATGGCAGGACTGACATATGATGAAAGAATGGGTCGACTGGGCTTGTATTCACTGGAATGTAGAAGGATGAGAGGGGATCTCGTAGAAACATTTAAAATTCTTAAGGGACTGGACAAGCTAGATGCAGGAAAAATGTTGGGGGAGTCCAGAACCAGGGGCCACAGTCTAAGAATAAAGGGGAGGCCATTTAAAACTGAGGTGAGAAAAAACTTTTTCACCCAGAGATTTGTGAATCTGTGGAATTCTCTGCCACAGAGGGCAGTGGAGGCCAATTCTCTGGATGTTTTTCAAGAGAGAGTTAAATTTAGCTCTTCGGGTAAACGGAATCAATGGATATGGGGAGAAAGCAGGTTCGGGGTACTGATTTTGGATGATCAGCCATGATCATGTTGCATAGCATGCTGGCTCGAAGGGCCGAAGGGCCTCCTCCTGCACCTATTTTCTATGTTTCTAAAATGCTGGAGTAACTCAGCTGCCTGCCACTCCAGCATTTAGCGTCTATCCTCGGATTGTACATCTCCTCGGCACCTGTTTTGCACTCGACCAGACTGGGAGTCTTGGAGTCACACAGCATGGAAACAAGGCCCTTTGGCTCATCCCCAAAGGACTGTTCCACACAGCCAACGCAAAGGATCCACTTAAAACATAGAACGTGGAACATTACAGCACAGCAATAGGCCATTCGGCCCATGTGGTCGGCACGTCGGCACTGCTGGCAGAGCAGAAATCAACAGCCAGTTTGATCGGCATTGGGTGGAGAAAGTCTGGGCGCAGCACAATGAATCTCAGTTGTGGTGCAGCGGGTGGAGCTGCTGCCTCGCAGCGCCCGAGAACTGTCTGCGATACCAACCTCGGGTGCTGTCTGTCTGTGTGTGCATGTGTGTGTGTGTGTGTATCTGTGTGTGTGTGTGTGTGTGTGTGTGTATCTGTGTGTGTGTGTCTGTGTGTGTGTGTGTGTGTGTGTGTCTGTGTGTGTGTGTGTGTGTGTGTATCTGTGTGTGTGTGTGTCTGTGTGTGTGTGTCTGTGTGTGTGTATCTGTGTGTGTGTGTGTGTGTCTGTGTGTGTGTCTGTGTGTGTGTATCTGTGTGTGTGTCTGTGTGTGTGTGTGTCTGTGTGTCTGGCTGTGTGTGTGTGTGTCTGTGTGTGTGTCTGTGTGTGCGTCTGTGTGTGTGTGTCTGCGTGTGTGTCTGTATGTGTGGAGTTTGCACGTTCTCCCTGTGACCGCATGGATTCCCTCCGGATGCTCTGGTTCCCTCCACAACCCAACAAGGTGCGTGTCTGTAGGTCAACCGGCCCTCTGTAACCTGCCCCTAGTCTGTAGGGAGTGGGTGAGAAAGTGGAATAACATAGAACTAGTGTGAACGGGTGATCGATGGCCAACGTGGGTGGGCCGAAGGGCCTGTTTCCATGCTGAATCTCTGAACTAGGGTTGCCAACTGTCCCGTATTTGCCGGGACATCCCGTATTTTGGACTAAATTGGTTTGTCCCGTACGGGACCGCCCTTGTCCCGTATTAGGCCCGGGGGGGGGGGGGGGCTGTAGGCCTGGACAGTGTAGGCGCAGTCAGTGTAGGCATGGACACTGTAGGCCCGGACACTGTAGGCCCGGACACTGTAGGCCCTGACAGTGTAGGCGCGGACAGTGTAGCCCCGGACAGTGTAGGCCCGGACACTGTAGGCCCGGACACTGTAGGCCCGGACACTGTAGGCCCTGACAGTGTAGGCGCGGACAGTGTAGCCCCGGACAGTGTAGGCCCGGACAGTGTAGGCCCGGACAGTGTAGGCCCGGGCACTGTGGGCCCGGACACTGTAGGCCCGGACAGTGTAGGCCCGGAGGCCTGGACAGTGTAGGCCCGGATACTGTAGGTCCGGAGACCCGGGCGCCGCCTAACGGGGGTTGCACAACGGGTGGAGCGGGAGCACGTGGCCGCTGGCTGGGTGAGGTCACATGGGGCGCGGGGTGGTGACGTCACCTTGTCCCTTATTTGGGAGTGAGATAGTTGGCACCCCTACTCTGAATTAAAAGCAAACATTAGAACATAGAACAGTACAGCACAGGAACAGGCCCTTCGGCCCACAATGTCTGTTCAGGAACAACACTGGGTGTTGGCAGCTGGTTAGACATGGCTGTGATATGCAGACATGCAATGGTTGGCCACTAAACCAATCCTCCCTCAACTCCACCTGCACGGTTGTGAAAAGCTTTGCAGTTCGGTTTGGGCGCCAGTTTTCCCCCTCCAGCTGCATCGCTGAAAACAAATTAATCCATTGGCGTTTGGTGGGGAAGATGCTGGAGTCAATTATAAAAGACGAAATTGCTGAGCATTTGGATAGCAGTAACGGGATCATTCCGAGTCAGCATGGATTTACGAAGGGGAAATCATGCTTGACAAATCTACTGGAATTTTTTGAGGATGTAACTAGGAAAATTGACAAGGGAGAGTCAGTGGATGTGGTGTACCTCGACTTTCAGAAAGCCTTCGACAAGGTCCCACATAGGAGATTAGTGGGCAAAATTAGGGCACATGGTATTGGGGGTAGGGTACTGACATGGATAGAAAATTGGTTGACAGACAGAAAGCAAAGAGTGGGGATAAATGGGTCCCTTTCGGAATGGGAGGCAGTGACCAGTGGGGTACCGCAAGGTTCGGTGCTGGGACCCCAGCTATTTACGATATACATCAATGACTTAGACGAAGGGATTAAAAGTACCATTAGCAAATTTGCAGATGATACTAAGCTGGGGGGTAGTGTGAATTGTGAGGAAGATGCAATAAGGCTGCAGGGTGACTTGGACAGGTTGTGTGAGTGGGCGGATACATGGCAGATGCAGTTTAATGTAGATAAGTGTGAGGTTATTCACTTTGGAAGTAAGAATAGAAAGGCAGATTATTATCTGAATGGTGTCAAGTTAGGAGGAGGGGGAGTTCAACGAGATCTGGGTGTCCTAGTGCATCAGTCAATGAAAGGAAGCATGCAGGTACAGCAGGCAGTGAAGAAAGCCAATGGAATGTTGGACTTCGTAACAAGAGGAGTTGAGTATAGGAGCAAAGAGGTCCTTCTACAGTTGTACCGGGCCCTGGTGAGACCGCACCTGGAGTACTGTGTGCAGTTTTGGTCTCCAAATTTGAGGAAGGATATTCTTGCTATGGAGGGCGTGCAGCGTAGGTTCACTAGGTTAATTCCCGGAATGGCGGGACTGTCGTATGTTGAAAGGCTGGAGCGATTGGGCTTGTATACACTGGAATTTAGAAGGATGAGGGGGGATCTTATTGAAACATATAAGATAATTAGGCGATTGGACACATTAGAGGCAGGAAACATGTTCCCAATGTTGGGGGAGTCCAGAACAAGGGGCCACAGTTTAAGAATAAGGGGTAGGCCATTTAGAACGGAGATGAGGAAGAACTTTTTCAGTCAGAGAGTGGTGAAGGTGTGGAATTCTCTGCCTCAGAAGGCAGTGGAGGCCAGTTCGTTGGATGCTTTCAAGAGAGAGCTGGATAGAGCTCTTAAGGATAGCGGAGTGAGGGGGTATGGGGAGAAGGCAGGAACGGGGTACTGATTGAGAGTGATCAGCCATGATCGCATTGAATGGCGGTGCTGGCTCGAAGGGCTGAATGGCCTCCTCCTGCACCTATTGTCTATTGTCTATTGTTTGTGCCTCTCATTTGCGTACATTGGCTGCCCTCCAAGATGACTGCATGTTTGAGGAACCTTGTTCGACTAGTGTAACCAGGGCTATGATATTACTTTGTTTCCCTGTGCCTGTAGTGTTTGCCAGTACACCTCACTGTTCCCCCCGACTCAACGCTGGTCAACGCAAAGCAATCGTTCAGTGGGCCCTTCTGCTTCAGTTCAGAGATAGAGCGCAGAAACAGGCCCTTCGGTCCACCGAGTCCACGCCGACCAGCGATCGGCGGTCGTCGATAGTGTTAACTATCCTACACACACACACACTAGGGACACTTCACAATTTTATCGAAGCCAATCAACCTACAAACCTCAGGTAGACACAAAATGCTGGAGTAACTCAGCGGGTCAGGCGGCATCTCGGGAGAGAAGGAATGGGTGATGTTTCGGGTCGAGACCCTTCTTCAGACTCCTTTTACCTACAAACCTGCACGTCTTTGGAGTGTGGGAGAAAACCGGAGCACCCGGAGAAAACCCACGCAGGTCACGGGGAGAACGTACAAACTCCGCACAGACAGCACCCGTAGTTGGGATCAAACCCGGGTCTCTGGCGCTGTGAGGCAGCAACTCTACCGCTGTGCCACCATGCTGCCCTAGTGTTTCAGTGCTTGGTGACTCTGGAGGGTGATGAGGGAGGGTGGTGGGGGAGCACCAGAAAGGACAAAGGCAGTATGGTCTCCAATTAGAAACAAGGAACTGTACATGCTGCTTACAAGAAAAAAGACACAAAGTGCTGGAGTAACTCAGCGGGTCAGGGAGCATCTACAATCAGTCTGAAGAAGGGTCCCGACCCAAAACATCACATGTTGTCAATGTTTAGGAAGGAAATGCAGATGCTGGTTTACACCGAAGATAGACACAAAATGCTGGAGTTACTCAGCGGGACAGGCAGCATCTCTGGAGAGAAGGAATGGGTGACGTTTTCGGGTCTGAACTCTTTCTTCAGACTGAAAGTAGAGAAGGTGGTGGGGGTGGAGGTGGGGGTGGGGGGAACTGGAGGTAAGAAAAGGCCATAACAAAGCAGGGCCCGGAAACAGATGGCCAGGGCAGGATGGAGCCCACAATGGCCCATTGTTGGCTGGGGAAGAGGTGATAACGCAAGGGCACAAGGATGTGAACAGTGGAACTAGCAGGACAGGTAGGGTGGCCCATTACATTCCAATGTAGTGGTTGACAGGGTGCATATTTCAGATATTCACGGTGGCGCAGCGGTAGAGTTGCTGCCTTAACAGCGAATGCAGCGCCGGAGACCCGGGTTCGATCCTGACTACGGGTGCTGTCTGTACGGAGTTTGTACGTTCTCCCCGTGACCTGCGTGGGTTTTCTCCGAGATCTTCGGTTTCCTCGCACACTCCAAAGACGTGCAGGTTTGTAGGTTAATTAATTGGCTGGGTAAATGTAAAAATTGTCTCTAGTGCGTGCAGGATAGTGTTAACGTGCAGGGATCGCTGGGCGGCGCGGACCCGGTGGGCCAAAAGGGCCTGTTTCCGCGCTGTGTCTTGAAACTAAAGGTTAAAAAGTGCGTTTCATCCTTTGTGTAAGTTAGTAAACGCAGGGAGATTTTAAAAGAATGTACCAGCTCTCCGCTTGTGAAAATACCATCTCTGTTTTCAGTGCTACGTCAGTATGTAATGAGACTGCAGCACATAATTGTGGCGAGGCAGTGTGGCTTTAAAGAGTAAACAGTACAAAATGTAACCACACCACCATAAGTTCAGACGTGATAGGAGCAGAATTAGGCCATTCGGCCCGTCGGGTCTACTCCTCCATTCATTCATGGCTGATCA
Source organism: Rhinoraja longicauda (assembly GCF_053455715.1). Classification (NCBI taxonomy): domain Eukaryota; kingdom Metazoa; phylum Chordata; class Chondrichthyes; order Rajiformes; family Arhynchobatidae; genus Rhinoraja; species Rhinoraja longicauda. Next base: position 58,310,653 of record NC_135962.1, on the reverse strand, counting down.
TCTATCTCTCTCCCCCTGACCCCATTCTCCTGCCTTCTGCCCCATAACCCCTGACACCTGTACTAATTAAGAGTCTATCAATCTCTGCCTTAAAATTATCCATTGACTTGGCCTCCTGTGGCAATGAATTCCACAGATTCACCGCCCTCACCTGTATCCACCTCTCACTTGCCAGTCTTTGTCCTGCCCCCCTTCTCTTCCCCCCTTCTCTCCCCCCCCCCCCCCCCCCCCAGCTTTCTCCCCCCTACCACAATCAGTCTGAAGAAGGGTTCCGCCCTGAAACATCGCCTGTCCATTCCTTTCACAGATGCTGTTTGTTTATGCGTATGTTGCCAGGACTAGAGGGTATTGAGCTACAGGGAGAGGTTGAGCAGGCTGGGACTCTATTCCTTGGAGCGCAGGAGACTGAGGGGCGATCTTATAGAGGTGTATAAAATCACGAGAGGAATAGATCGGGTGGATGCACAGAGTCTCTTGCCCAGAGCAGGTGAATCGTGGACCAGAGGACATAGGTTCAAGGTGAAGGGGAAAATATTTCATAGGAATCTGAGGGGTAGCTTTTTTCACACAGAGGGTGGTGGGTGTGTGGAACGAGCTGCCAGAGGAGGTAGTTGAGGCAGGGACTTTCGGAACGTTTAACAGACTTTCGGACGGATTTGGAGGGATATGGGCCAAACGCAGGCAGGCGGGACAAGTGGACACGTAAGCCGGCACGGGCAAGGTGGGCCGAAGGGCCTGATCCCCACGCCGTGTGACTCTAAGACTCTCTGCTGCCTGTTCCCGCTGGGTTGTGCTTTGCCTTCTGCTGTCTGTCTCCTTGCAATAAACTGTGATCGACCGTGTCACACGAGCGAGACGCGGACTGTGTGACCAAACGCAGCCAGCACGTGGCCTCGCGCTCTCCCGCTGACCCTCTCCCCTCGGCTCGTCTGTGCCAGGGAGTCTGTTATTATTTTAATTCCCATCAAGTGTTGGCACAGCAGGCGTGCTGGCAGAGCAGTGGATGGGTTTACATCCGCCTCGCTTCCCCAGATGTAATTTGGTAAATTACACACGCCATCATCGGCATTAAAATTGCACAAAACGTATATCATTACTGAAAAAGAAACAGGCTGTCGACAAATTAGTGGAGCAGTGTGTGGTGTGCCCTTTCCTGCCTAGCCTGGCTACCCTGGGGATATTTTCCACACCCTCTCTCTCTCTCCCTCTCTCTCCCTCCAGGTGCAGATTGAGTTTACATGCGCTGTTGCAGAGGCAGCTAGTCAGTTTAGTTTATTGTCACCTGTACCGAGGAGGTACAGTGAAAAGCTTTTTGTTGCGCGCTAACCAGTCAGCGGAAAGACAATACAATTGATTACAATCGATCCATTTACAGTGTACAGATACAATAACGTTTAGAGCAAGGTAAAGCCGGCAAAGTCCGATCAAAGATAGTCCGAGGGTCATCAAAGAGGTAGATAGTAGTTCAGCGCGGCTCTCTGGTTGTGGTAGGATGGTTCAGTTGCCTGATAACAGCTCTCACTCTCCCACTCTCTGTCCCCAGCTGCAGATTGGGTTTGCGTGCGCTGTTGCAGAGGCAGCTAGTCAGTTTAGTTTATTGTCACGTGTACCGAGGTACAGTGAAAGGCTTTTGTTGCGTGCTATGCAGTCAGCAGAAATACATGGTGGCGCAGCGGTAGAGTTGCTGCCTTGCAGCGCCAGAGACCTGGGTTCCATCCCGACTACGGGCGCTGTCTGTACGGAGTTTGTACGTTCTCCCCGTGACCTGCGTGGGTTTTCTCCAAGATCTTGGGTTCACCCCCACACTCCAAAGACGTGCAGGTATGTAGGTTAATTGGCTTGGTGTATGTTGTAAATTGTCCCTAGTGTGTGTAGGATAGTATTAATGTGCGGGGATCGCTGGTCGGCGCGGACCCGGTGGGCCGAAGGGCCTGAACATGATGCTGTTAAACTGATCCCATCTGTCTGTGCATGATCTATAGTCTTTTAGTTTAGAGATACAGCGCTGAAACAGGCCCTTTCGGCCCACCGGGTCCACGCCGACCAGCGATCCCCGCACATTTACACTATCCTCCACCCACGAGGGACAATTTTTACATTTACCAAGCGAATTAACCTACAAACCTGCACGCCTTTGGAGAGTGGGATGAAACCGAAGATCTCGGAGAAAACCCACGCAGGTCACGGGGAGAACGTACAAACTCCGTACAGACAGCACCCGTAGTCGGGATCGAACCTGGGTCTCCAGCGCTGCATTTGCTGTAAGGCAGCAACTCTACCGCTGCGCCACCGTGAAACCTTCTAATAGAAACATAGAAAATAGGTGCAGGAGGAGGCCACTTGGCCCTTCGAGCCAGCACCGCCATTCATTGTGATCATGGCTGACCATCCACAATCAGTAACCCGTGCCTGCCTTCTCCCCATATCCCTTGATTCCACTAGCCCCTAGAGCTCTATCTAACTCTCTTTTAAATTCATCCGGTGAATCGGCCTCCACTGCCCTCTGTGGCGGAGAATTCCACAAATTCACAACTCTCTGGGTGAAAAAGTTTTTTTCTCACCTCGGTTTTAAACGGCCTCCCCTTTATCGGCCCCTGTGCGGCCCCTGGTTCTGGAGTGAATTCAGGCAGTGTTGAGGTGAGCCTCTTCTGTACCCTCTCCAAAGCCTCCACATCCTTCCTGTAATGATTCCGGGGCGACCGGAACTGCAGAGAACAGCCGACTGCGACCTGTGTACCAGCCTCTGATACTCAACAGCATTCAATGTTTGTCAAAAGACAGAAACTCTCAGTTAAATGCACTTTCAGTGAAACTGAAGTTTTAGTGTGGATTTATAATTCCAGCGTGAACTTAATATTCCTGTCAACATCACACAGTCACATTCAGCCAATTAAATATTTCTGACAGCATTTTTTTTTCTCCTTCTAAACACAAGCTTTCACAAGATGATTAGTTGTTCTGTGCATAGATTATGTCATGGTGCCAATGAGGCTCATTTGAAATGATTCACATTATTGCGATTTTTACTTTACCACTTCGTAAAGCCTGGGGCCTCTTAAAGGTCACACACACTTCACAGATTGCGACTTTAGAGATACGTCGCGGAAACGGGCCCTTCGTCCCACCGAGCCCGCACCCTCCAGCACTATCCTACACATTCAGTGGTGAAGGGTTTTTTAATAACAGGTTTCGGTTTATTAAGGTACATTGAAAAGCTTCGTTTTGCATACTTTTCAATCGGATCAGATAATACATTAGTACCAGGGTTGCCAACTTCCTCACTCCCAAATACGGGACAAAGTGACGTCACCACCACGCGCCCCCTGTGACCTCACCCAGCCAGCGGCCACTTGCCCCTGCTCCCACCAATGGCGGCCCCCGGGCCCGGAGGCGGGTTGCTATGCAAACTCCGTTAGGCAGCGCCCGGCCTCCGGGCCTACACTGTCCGGAGCTAAAATGGCGGAAACCTCGAGTGTCGGGCCCTAAACTGTCGGGGCCTACAGAGTCGGGGCCTACAGCGTCGGGGCCTACAGTGTCCAGGCCTACAGCGTCGGGGCCTACCGTGTCGCGGCCTAAACCATCAGGGCCTACCGCGTCGGGGCCTACTGTGTCAGGGCCTACAGTGTCCGGGCCTACAGTGCCCCCGAGCCTAATACGGGACAACGGTGGTCCCGTACGGGATAAACCAATTCAGCCCAATATACAGGACAGTTGGCAACCCTGATTAATACAACCAAACCAAACTCATGTACAATAGGCAGAGCAAAGGGGAAGTTACAGAGTGCAGAATATAGTTCTCAGCATTGTAGCGCATCAGTTCCAGAGACAAAGACAAGTGAGGTAATGCTTGTTCACCGAGTTCCTAACGCAAGGTTACCAAATGCATTAAAAGGTTGTCAATCCTGGGTGCTTGCAGTAATGAAGCAGGCTGCTGCAGAGCTTTGGGTCATCATTGAGGAATCGATGTAAGAGCCTGTCGTCAGAGTGCAGAGTGGATCTCTGATGGAACACAGGGCAGCACGGTGGAGCAGCGGTAGAGTTGCGGCCTTGCAGCGAATGCAGCGCCGGAGACCCGGGTTCGATCCCGACCACGGGTGCTGTCTGTACGGAGTTTGTACGTTCTCCCCGTGACCTGCGTGTGTTTTCTCCGAGATCTTCGGTTTCCTCCCACACTCCACAAAGACGTACAGGTTTGTAGGTTAATTGGCTTGGTAAATGTAAAAATTCTCCCTAGTGTGTGTAGGATGGTGTTAATGTGCGGGGATCGCTGGTCGGCGTGGACCCGGGGGGCCGAAGTGGGATAGGCAGCGTCTCTGGATGACGTCACCCATTCCTTCTCTCCAGAGATGCTGCCTGTCCCACTGTTATCCCACTTCCTCATCCGCTCCCTACGCACCAGAGGGCAATTTACAAGAGGACCAATTAACCCACAAACCCGCACGTCTTTGGGATGTGGGAGCACCTGGAGGAAACCCACGCGGTCCCATAGAGAACGTGCAAACTCCACACGGACAGCAGCCAAGGTCAGGATCAAACGAGGTTGTCTGGTACAGCTCTACCCGCTGCGCCAATGTGTTGCCAATGCGTACAGGTAGATACTAGATGGCTGGCTTAGACATGAGGGGCTGAATGCCTTGTTCTGTACTGTATTTGCATCCAATTTCCATTTGAAAATCGCTGTTGTATCTGCTGCCACCACCACTCCTAATCATGACAACAGGCTGGCACTGTATGGCAGCAACTTTAGGGCGGTCACGGTGGCGCAGCGGTAGAGTTGCTGCCTTACAGCGAATGCAGCGCCGGAGACCCGGGTTCCATCCCGACTACGGGCGCCGTCTGTACGGAGTTTGTACGTTCACCCCGTGACCTGCGTGGGTTTTCTCCGAGATCTTCGGTTTCCTCCCACATTCCAAAGACCTACAGATTTGTAGGTTAATTGGCTTGGTAAATGTAAAAATTGTCCCTAGTGGGTATAGGATGGTGTTAATGTGCGGGGATCGCTGGGCAGCGTGGACCCGGTGGGCCGAAGGGCCTGTTTCCACGCTGCATCTCTAAACTAAACTAAACTCTGCCGCTGCGCCTCTGTGCTGCTCACTCTCATCTGATTAAAGTTTAGTTTGAGTTTAGTTTAGTGATGCAGGGTGTGAACAGGCCCTTCGGCGCACCGAGTCTGCACCGACCAGCGCCCACCAGCTCTATCCTACACACGCTGGGGACAATTTATAATTTTTACTGAAGCCAATGAACCTACAAACCTGCACGTCGTTGGAGTGTGGGAGGAAACCGGAGATCCCGGGGGAAACCCACGCAGGTCACGGGGAGAACGTACAAACTCCGTGCAGACAGCGCCCGTAGTCGGGATGGAACCCGGGTCTGTGGCGCTGTGAGGCAGCAACTTTACCGCTGCGCCACCTTATCCACGTTCTGACCAAGAGTCTTCGACCGGAAGTGTTGAACTGTTTCCTTTTCCAGCTGGTGTTTCTCCAGTTCCCCTTCTGGCGTTTACTGAAAGCTAAACTCTGCCTTTGAATGTATCTGCACCACCTTTTCCCCTTCACCCTTCCCCGTGCACACAAGTGATTAAATAGAGGAATGGTACAAACTATAAGCTGGCGAATGTGCGGCGGTTCTGACTGTAAATATTTGAGAGTGAGGAGGGTGAGGAGAGTGAGTGAACACATGGCAGGTGAGATCACACCGCTGGAAGGCCTGGACAGAGTGGATGTGGAGAGGGGTTTGTCCTCGATTGTGGGAGTCTAAGACCAGAGGCCAAAGTCTCAGAGTATTGAGTATAGAAGTTGGGAGGTCATGTTGCAGTTGTATAAGACGACAGTGAGACCTCATTTAGAATATTGTGCTCAGTTCTGGGCACCATGTTTTCGGAAAGAATTTGTCAAGCTTGAAAGGGCTCAGACAATAGACAATAGACAATAGACGAGGATGTTGCCAGGACTAGAGGGTGTGAGCTACAGGGAGAGGTTGAGTGGGCTGGGTCTCTATTCCATGGAGCGCAGGAGGATGAGGGGAGATATAGAGGTGTATAAAATCATGAGAGGAATAGATCGGGTAGATGCACAGAGTCTCTTGCCCAGAGTAGGGGAATCGAGGACCAGAGGACATGGGTTTAAGGTGAAGGGGAAAAGATTCAATAGGAATCCGAGGGGTAACATTTTCACACAGAGGGTGGTGGGTGTATGGAACAAGCTGCCAGAGGAGATAGTTGAGACTGGGACTATCCCATCGTTTAAGAAACAGTTGGACAGGTACATGGATAGGACAGGTTTGGAGGGTTATGGACCAAGCGCAGGCAAGTGGGACTAGGGTAGCTGGGACATTGTTGGCCGGTGTGGGCGAGTTGGGCCGAAGGGCCTGTTTCCACACTTTATCAATCTATGACTCTAATAAGGGGTAGGTAATTTGGGACTGAGATGAGAAAAAACCTTTTCGCCCAGAGAGTTGTGAATCTGTGGAATTCTCTGCCACAGAAGGCAGTGGAGGCCAATTCACTGGACGTTTTCAAGAGAGAGTTCGATAGAGCTCTTAGGGCTAACAGAATCAAGGGATGTGGGTAGAAAGCAGGAACGGGGTACTGATTTTGGATGATCAGCCATGATCATATTGAATGGCGGTGCCGGCTGGAAGGGACGAACGGCCTCCTCCTGCACCTATTGTCTATGTTTCTGTGTGGCATGTGATCACGCTGACACAGAACAAACACTTGACAGCCTCGATATATTGGCCTCTGCACTAAAGCACGGGCTCAAAGGATTAAACCCAAATATTTTGGTAAATTAAAAATGAAAAGAAAAGCAGCTTATCCAGTTAACGTAAAAGCCAATACAGATCAGTCAACCTGTCATCTAAAGTTTAATTATATTTATGTTTGCTCAGCACAGATGTAGTCTGATGTTCCACTTACTGGTGTGTAAGCAGTTACCGGGCGCTACAGTGGCGCAGCGGGTAGAACTGCCGCCTCACAGTCTGAAGAAGGGTCTTGACCCGAAACGTCATCTATTCCTTTTCTCCACAGATGCTTTCTGACGCACTGAGTTACTCCAGCACACTTTGTGTCTGTCTTAAATATTCACCTTGCCAGCAACTCCCACAATCTGTAAATTAATTTTAAAACATTGTCAGTTGGTGGTGATATTTAGAAAGCAAAAAAAACTTTCTTTAATCAGAGATATCTTTCGTCTGGGAAATAAAAGCAGCCTCAAATCAATATGTTTTAATGACTGCTGCCTGCCATTTGAATTGTCATTTAGAACAAAGCTTTTCTTTGTATAATGAGATCGGAATCCAAACCCCTTCTTAAAATGAAACTTCCTGTCACATACTAACCCTGAACGTCCTCATCAACACCAAATATTGCCCTTGAATTTACACTCCAATCAGTACGGACATACACCGATCAGCCAAAACATTATGACCTGATGAGCCAACACATTATGACCACCTGCCTAATATGCTGTTGGTCCTCCGTGTGCAGCCCCATACGCAGCAGGGTGCGATACACTGTGTATTGTGACACATTCCTTCCCGTTACCACCATTAAAAGTTTCTGTGACTTGTGCCACAGTCGGCCTTCTGTCGGTTCGGACCAGACGGGATAGCCTTCGTTGCCCTCGCGCATCGATGAGCCTTGGGCGCCCAACACCCTGTCTGTCGCCGGTTTGTGGTTTGTCCCTCCTCGGACCACTGTCGGTCGGTACTCACCACTGCTGACCGGGAGCACCCCACAAGCCTTGCCGTTTCAGAGATGCTCTGACCCAGTCGTCTGGCCATAACAATTTGGCCCTTGTCAAAGTCGCTCGGGTCTTTACTCCTGCCCATTTCTCCTGCATCCAACACATCAACTTCAAGAACTGACTGTTTACTTGCTGCCTAATATATCCCACCCCTTGACAGGTGCCATTGTAACAAGATAATCAATGTTATTCACTTGGCCTGTCAGTGGTCATAATGTTTTGGCTGATCAGTGTAGAACGTACAGTGAAAGGCCTGGGTAGCGTGGATGTGGAGAGGATGTTCCCACTCGTGGGAGAGTCGAGGACCAGAGGGCACAGCCTCAGAATAAAAGGACGTACCTTTAGAAAGGAGAAGAGGAGGATTTTCTTTCAGTCAGAGGGTGGTGAATCTGTGGAACTCATTGCCACAGACGGCGGTGGAGGCCAAGTCAATGGGTATTTTTAAGGTGGCGATTGGCAGATTCTTGATCAGTGCGGGTGTCAGGGGTTGTGGGGAGAAGGCAGGAGAATGGGGTTTGGAGGGAGAGGTAGATCAGCCACGATTGAATGGCGGAGTAGACTTGAAGGGCCGAATGGCTTAATTCTGCTCCTATGACTAATGAACACACAACAGTCCAGCACAGGGACAGGCTCTTGGGCCCACACTGTCTGTGCCGAACGTGCCTATCCAAGTCCCTTATACGCCACTATTGTGTGTTCATCTACCCCCACCCCTGGCAGCTCGCTCCAGGCACCCACCGTCCTGAAAAACAACTTGTTAGCAGGTTTTCTTAACAAGTTAGGAAAAGGGGACGTACAACGAGATCTGGGCGTCCCAGTGCATCAGTCACTGAAAGGAAGCATGCAGGTACAGCAGGCAGTGAAGAAAGCCAATGGAATGTTGGCCTTCATAACAAGAGGAGTTGAGTATAGGAGCAAAGAGGTCCTTCTGCGGTTGTACAGGGCCCTTGTGAGACCGCAGCTGGAGTACTGTGTGCAGTTTTGGTCTCCAAATTTGAGGAAGGATATTCTTGCTATTGAGGGCGTGCAGCGTAGGTTTACTAGGTTAATTCTCGGAATGGCGGGACTGTAATATGTTGAAAGACTGGAGCGACTAGGCTTGTATACACTGGAATTTAAAAGGATGGGAGGGGATCTTATCGAAACGTATAAGATTATTAAGGGGTTGGACACGTTAGAGGCAGGAAACATGTTCCCAATGTTGGGGGAGTCCAGAACAAGGGGCCACAGTTTAAGAATAAGGGGTAGGCCATTTAGAACTGAGATGAGGAAAAACCTTTTCAGTCAGAGAGTTGTGAATCTGTGGAATTCTCTGCCTCAGAAGGCAGTGGAGGCCAATTCTCTGAATGCATTCAAGAGAGAGCTAGATAGAGCTCTTAAGGATAGCGGAGTCAGGGGGTATGGGGAGAAGGCAGGAACGGGGTACTGACTGAGAATGATCAGCCATGATCACATTGAATGGCAGTGCTGCCTCGAAGGGCCGAATGGCCTCCTCCTATTTTCTCTGTTTCTATGTTTCTATCAAATGCTACTGATTGTGTGCCTGGCTGTCATCTTCCCCTCAGCTAAACATTCTACATTTTCTTGACCCCCCTCCCCTTTGACGTTTCGTCGACATGCCTCACCCTTCCGTCTACCTCTGCGTCTCCCTCTCCCCTGACTCTCAGTCTGAGGAAGGGTCTCGACCCGAAACGTCGCCCATTCCTTCTCTCCAGAGGATGCTGCCTGACCCTCTGAGTCACTCCAGCATTTTGCGTGCCTGTCCTCAGCCTGATGGCGCTCATCGAAAGAAAGACGGGCTCGTCGGCCATGCCTTTGACAGCCTCTGTGTGTTCCAAGGCGTCTAACAGCCAACTAAAGTAGTTTGAAGTGTAGACAATGTTGTAAAGTAGCACATCCACCCCCAGAAAAGAGAAGAGAAAATGTTGATTTTTTTTTTGCGCAGCATAAAGTTAGCAACTGAGAGTGTGCTGGAAAATATTCTCTCTCTCTCTCCCTCTCTCCCCCCCCCCCCCCCCCTCTCTCCCTCCTCTCCATCACCATGGTAACAGTGCCCATAATACAGTATCGTGGCACAGTGTAATGTTTTAATTGCAGTTTTTTAAGGATTTAATTCCTACCACCAATGGCAGGTTTGTGAGCGGGTGAAAGTAGTAATTTAGTTTGAAGCCCCGAATGTTATTTTCTTGTCAGCTAACAGCGGAGAACGGAAAGGTGCTGGAGTAGGCCCGCAAAGCTAATTACAAAGGCAGCATCCAGCTCTACGGCACAGAGGGAAGAGGCTTTTTATAGGTCTGCCGTGTGTACGAACAACATCCCCCTTAACCCTCCGAGTCCCTGCCGTTCACCTGTGGCATCGCCGGGTGTCAGGAGTGACGGGGAGAAGGCAGGAGAATGGGGTTTCACAGGGAAAGATAGATCATCAGCCATGATTGAATGGCGGAGTAGACTCGACGGGCCGAATGGCCTCATTCTGCTCCTAAAACTGACGAACATGAACATCGGGAGGCACCATCTGTGGGATAGTCACTCAGCAGATCAGTACGGGAGTCAGGGGTTAGAAACATAGAAAATAGGTGCAGGAGGAGGCCATTCGGCCCTTCGGCCCTTCGAGCCAGCACCGCCATTCAATATGATCATGGCTGATCATCCACAATCAATATCCCGTTTCTGCTTTTCCCCCACATCCCTTGATTCCTTTTGCCCTGAGAACTAAATCTAACTCTCTCTTGAAAACGTGGTAATGGGGAGAAGGCGGGAGAATGGGGTTAGGAGGGAGAGATAGATCAGCCAAGATTGAATGGAGGTGTAGACCTGATGGGCCGAATGGCCTAATTCTGCCCCTATCACTAATGACCTTATGAGGTGTTGGAGGTGTAGGCTCAGGGGCCACTACATCCCCAGTGCTCCCTCACCTCCATCCAGGGACCCCAGCAGGCAGGTGAGACAGAGGTCCACATGCACCTCCTCCAACCTCGTCCACTGCACTCGGTATAGCCGATGTGGCCTCCTGTACATCAACGAGACTCAAGCACAGACAGGGTGACCCTTTCTCAGAACACTTGCGCTCAGTCCGCCAGGGCCCGTTGGATGACAACGGTTGCCAACCGTTTTACTTCCCCTTCCCATTCCCATTCCAATAGACAATAGACAACAGGTGCAGGAGGAGGCCATTCGGCCCTTCGAGCCAGCATCGCCATTCGCTGTGATCATGGCTGATCATCCACAATCAGTACCCCGTTCCTGCCTTCTCCCCATACCCCCTGTCTCCAATATCCTTAAGAGCTCTAACTAACTTTCTCTTGAAAGCATCCAGAGCATTGGCAGCGAATTCCACAGATTCACAACTCTCTGGGTGAAAAAGTTTTTCCTCATCTCCGTTCTAAATGGCCTACCCCTTATTCTTAAACTGTGGCCCCTGCTTCTGGACTCCCCCAACATCGGGAACATGTTTCCTGCCTCTTGCGTGTCCAATCCTTTAATAATCTTATATGTTTCAATAAGATCCCCTCTCATCCTAAATTCCAGAGTATACAAGCCCAGTCGCTCCATTCCTTCAACATATTACAGTCCCGCCATCCCGGGAATTAACCTGGTGAACCTACGCTGCACTCCCTCACTAGCAAGAATGTCCTTCCTCAAATTTGGAGACCGAAACTGCACACAATACTCCAGGTGTGGTCTCACTAGGGCCCAGTCCAGGTGTGGTCTCACTAGGGCCCTGCCCAGGTGTGGTCTCACTAGGGCCCTGTCCAGGCGTGGTCTCACTAGGGCCCTGACCCTTCCCACACTGACCCTTCTGTCCTGGTCCTCCTCCATTGCCGGAGTGAGGCCCACACACAAACAGGAAGAAGGAACAGCCTCTCATATTGGGTGGGTCACAGCCCAATGGTAGGAAGATTGAATCCTCCAATTTTGGTTACAATGCATTCACCACCACCTCCACCGCCCCCCCCTTCTTTCACCCCCTCCCCTGTCCCCCATCTGGATGTGCAACCCTTCCCCCTTCCCCTTCCACCAATATCCCTCCCTCTGCCTTCTAATTTCACTCTTCTCTCCTGATCTCACACCCTGTTGACTCTTTTTCATCCAGCCTTTCTGCTAATCAACCTCCGTCAGGTATCCACCTATCACTCGCCAGGCTTTGTCCTGCCCACACCTCTCTTCCAACTTTCTACACCCCCACCCCCGTTACAATCAGTCTGAAGAAGGGTCTCAAACTGAAACATCACCTATTCCTTTTCTCCAGAGATGCTGCCTGATCCACTGAGTTACTCTAGTATTTTGTGTCTATCTTCGGTATAAACCAGCATCTTAGTTGTTTACATATTCTGTTGTGCTGCTGCAAGTAAGAATTTCATTGTTCCGTTTTGGGACACATGACAATAAAACACTCTTGACTCTTGGCACAAACATTGTGGGCCGAAGGGCCCATTCCTATGCTGTACTGTGTAGAGCACAGGTACAGGCCCTTCAGCCCACAATGTCAGCATCAAACATAGAACGTATGGACATAGAAACTATTTAAGAATAGGTTACAGAATAGGCCACAGTTTAAGAATAAGGGGGAGGCCAATTAGAACGGAGACGAGGAAAAACTTTTTCAGTCAGAGAGTGGTGAATCTGTGGAATTCACTGCCTCAGAAGGCAGTGGAGGCCAATTCTCTGAATGCATTCAAGAGAGAGTTAGATAGAGCTCTTAAGGATAGCGGAGTCAGGGGGTATGGGGAGAAGGCAGGAACGGGGTACTGATTGAGAATGATCAGCCATGATCACATTGAATGGCGGTGCTGGCTCGAGGGGCCGAATGACCAACTCCTGCACCTATTGTCTATTGTCTATTGTCTATAGAACAGTACAGCACAGGGACAGGCCCTTCAGCCCAACGATGTCTGTGCCAAACATGACACCCAGACCGAAGGTAGACACAAAATGCTGGAGTAACTCAGCGGGTCAGGCAGCATCTCTGGAGAGAGAAGGAATAGGTGACGTTTCGGGTCGAGACCCTTCTTCAGATTGAAGTAGGGTCTCGACCCGAAACATCACCTGGTCCTTTTCTCCAGAGATGCTGCCTGACCCGCTGAGTTACTCCAGCAGTCTACCTCTCCATGCCTCTGGTAATGTTATATTTTTGATTTAGGGGATGCATTTCAAGTAGCCGTCTAATGGGATGGGTGGCCTTTTGCCTTAACTATTTTTTTCCTCTTCACATTCGTAAAGAACCTTTTACTATCCTCCTTTATATTATTGGCTAGCTTACCCTCGTACCTCATCTTTTCAGCCCGTATTTAGCAGAGATTGTGCAGACACAAGAGAGATGCAGCCTGGCCTGCTGAGTAACGCCAACACAGGCCCTTCAGCCCACCGAGTCCGTACCGACCTGCGATCCCCGCACATTAACACTATCCTACACACACTAGGGACAATTTACATTTATACTAAGCCAATTATCCCACAAACCTGTCCGTCTTTGGCGTACAGACAGCTCCCATACAGACAAGACAAGTAGTCGGGATTGAACCCGGGTCTGTGGTGCTGGAAGTGCTGGAAGGCAGCAACTCTACCGCTGTGCCACAGTGCAGCCCCTCAGTGTTAACTGAAGATCATGCTCTTTGACTGAAAGATACAGCATGGTAATAGTGTAGAAATAAAGAACTGCAGATGCAGGTTAATGCACAAAATGGCTCCCCTGGCTCTTAATTGCCCTCTGATCCAACAAGAGGCATCAAGGATGGGTGATAAAAACTATCTTCTCTGGAGAAACAGGCAGCATCTCTGGAGAATATGGATGGTCAGGACCCTTCCTGAGACTGATTGTAGTTGTGCTGCCACCCTCCACCCCACCTCTCTTCCAGCTTTCTCCCCCTTCCCCCCCCCCCCCCCCTCTACCCTACTACAATCGGTAGGAGGAACTGCAGGCGCTGGTTTACAAAAAAGACACAGATTGCTGGAGTAACTCAGCGGATCAGGCAGCAGCTCTGGAGAACATGGATAGGTGACGTTTCAGGTTGAGTCCCTTCTTCAGACTGATTGTTTGGGGGAAGAGGCATGGAGACAGCCAGACCATCGATCACTGTTCACACTAGTTTGACTTTAGCCCATTTTCGCATCCACTCACTCAAAACTCGGGCTAATGGTACAGACGCAAATTAACAGACAAACCTGCGCGTCATTTACACAACAAATACGACGTTTCCTGTCAGGCTTGACAATTTGCTGTCTAGTTGAGGGAGAGTGTGTGGACTTTGCACGTTTAGTTTAGATATACAGGCCCTTTCGGCCCACTGGGTCCGCGCCGACCAGCGATCCCCGCACACTAACACTATCCTACACCCACTAGGGACAACTTTTACATTTGCCAAGCCAATTAACCTACAAACCTGCACGTGCAGCGTAGGTTTACTAGGTTAATTCCCGGAATGGCGGGACTGTCATATGTTGAAACACTGGAGCGACTAGGCTTGTATACACTGGAATTTAGAAGGATGAGAGGGGATCTCATCGAAACGTATAAGATTATTAAGGGGTTGGACACGTTAGAGGCAGGAAACATGTTCCCAATGTTGGGGGAGTCCAGAACAAGGGGCCACAGTTTAAGAATAAGGGGTAGGCCATTTAGAACGGAGATGAGGAAAAACTTTTTCAGTCAGAGAGTTGTGAATCTGTGGAATTCTCTTCCTCAGAAGGCAGTGGAGGCCAATTCTCTGAATGCATTCAAGAGAGAGCTGGATAGAGCTCTTAAGGATAGCCGAGTCAGGGGGTATGGGGAGAAGGCGGGAACGGGGTACTGATTGAGAATGATCAGCCATGATCACATTGAATGGCGGTGCTGGCTCGAAGGGTCGAATGGCCTCCTCCTGCACCTATTGTCTATTGGCTTTGGAGTGTGGGAGGAAACCGAAGATCTCGGAGAAAACCCACGGGGAGAACGTACAAACTCCGTACAGACAGCACCCGTAGTCGGGATGGAACCCGTGTCTCCGGCGCTGTGTTCGCTGTAAGGCGGCAACTCTACCGCTGCGCCACCGTGACCGCCCAACTTTATCGTTTAAATACTTAAAACACCAAGTAAATGGGCCCATTAAACGGATTGTTTAAAAATGCTTAAAGCACCAACTAAATGGTCCCATCATTCTGTCGTTGTTGTTGAAGGCCGTGGGGCCTTCCATCGCCCGGCGCGGCTCGGCCGCGGGACTTTCCCGGCACGGCTCGGCCGTGTGGCCTTCCATCGCTCGGCTCGGCCGCGGGACTTTCCCAGCGCGGCGCAGCCGCGGGGCCTTCCATCGCCCGGCGCGGCTCAGCCGTGTGGCCTTCCATCGCCCGGCTCGGCCGCGGGACTTTCCTGGCGCGGCTCGGCCGCGGGACCTTCCATCGCCCGGCTCGGCCGCGGGACTTTCCCGGCGCGGCTTGGCCGTGGAACCTTCCATCTCCTTGCGGGGGCTGCGCGAGTCGGGAGCCTCGGTCGCCTCGGTCGCCTCGGCAGAAGTCAAACTATCTGTCCGTGGGAGAAGCATGAGGGGGAAGAGAGAAGAAGTTTTTTTGCCTTCCATCACAGTGAAGGGGTGTCTGGAGTTGTCACTGTGATGGATGTTTGTGTTAAAATTGTGTGTCTTGTGTCTTTTACTCTGGACTGTTGTGGCAAATGATTTTGGTTCAATTCATTTTGAATGACAATGAAGGTAATTCAGATTCAGAAGGCAACTCAGTGCAGCCGGCTATTGCAATGAAACCTTTAAACTCTTGACGAACTTCCACTTGTGCCCACGCCTTCCTCCTGAGGTGTAAAGTCCAGAGTCGCAGGACTGCTCTCAGGATGGGGTCTGACCCGACCATTGTGGAACCGCACAGTGCCATCCTCTCTTCACACTCAAACCCCACGGAGATAAAGATCCACTGTCCGTCATCACAGCCTGCGCTGGGTAATTGTAGACCTTTACCTCACCTCACCGTGCAGGTTGTGTCTCTGTACCAGACAAAGGGGAACACCTGCCTCGCAAGCCAAACCACAATGTGCCCACAGAACTCAACGTCCCCTGAAAAGGCACCGGGTGTCGGGGAGTAACTCCGCGGGGCCAGGCAGCGTCTCTGGAGAACGTGGATAGGAAGAGTCCCGACCAGAAACGTCAGCCTGAAGAAGGGTCCCGACCCAAACAGGGCGCACGACGAAGGCATGTTCTCCAGACATGCCGCCCGGCCCGCTGAGTTACCGCAGCACCTTCTGTGAACCAGCACCTGCACTTCCTTGTTTCTGTGGAATTCTCTGCCACAGAAGGTAGTTGTGGTCAGTTCATTGCTCAATGCTGGGGCCGCTACTCTTCGCGTTGTATAGCGATGATTTGGATGAGTTTGCGGATGATACAGAGATAGGTGGAGGGGCAGGTAGTGTGGAGGAAACAGAAGGGCGGCACGGTGGCGCAGCGGTAGAGTCACAGCGGACGCAGCGCCGGAGACCCGGGTTCGATCCCGACTACGGGCGCTGTCTGTACGGAGTTTGTACGTTCTCCCCGTGACCTGCGTGGGTTTTCTCCGAGATCTTCAGTTTCCTCCCACACTCCAAAGACGTGCAGGTTTGTAGGTTAATTGGCTTGGTAAATGTAAAAATTGTCCCTAGTGGGTGTAGGATAGTGTTAATGCGCGGGGATCGCTGGGCGGCGCGGACCCGGTGGGCCGAAGGGGCCTGTTTCCACGCTGAATCTCTAAACCAAACTAAACTAAAAGAAGGACTTGGACTGGTTGGGAGAGTGGGCAGAGAAGTGGCAGGTGGAATACAGTGCAGCAAAGTGTGGAGTCGTGCATTTTGTTAGTGGGAATAAAGACGTAGATTATTTTCTAAAGGGGGACAGGATTTGGAAATCAGAGGTGCAAATGGAACTTGGCAGTTCTGGTACAGGATTCCCAAAAGGTTAATCTGCAAGTAGAATCGGTAGTTAGGAAGGCAAGCACAATTTATGCATTGGGCCCATTGGCCCACCAAGTCCATCGATCACCTGTAGGGTGCCAACTATCTCACTCCCAAATACAGGACCAGGTGACGTCACCGCCCCACGGCCCACGTGACCTCACCCAGCCAGCGGCCACGTGCTCCCGCTCCACCAATGGCGGTGGCCTGGGCCAGGAGGTGGGTTACCAAGCAACCTCCATTAGGCGGCGCCCGGGCCTCCGGACCTACACTGTCCGCACCTACAGCGTCCGGGCCTACAGCGCCCCCCGGACCTACAGCGTCCGGGCCTACAGCGCCCCCCGGACCTACAGCGTCCGGGCCTACAGCGCCCGCCGGACCTACAGCGTCCGGGCCTACAGCGCCCCCCCGACCTACAGCGTCCGGGCCTACAGCGCCCCCCGGACCTACAGCGTCCGGGCCTACAGCGCCCCCCGGACCTACAGCGTCCGGGCCTGCAGCGCCCCCCCAGGCCTAATACGGGACAAGGGCGGTCCTGTACGGGACAAGCCAATTTAGCCCAAGTTACAGGATATCCCGGCTGTTACAGGACAGTTGGTGACCCTAATCACCCGTTCACACTAGTTCCACGTTATCCCACTTTCCCATCCACTCCCCACACACTCGCGCCGATTTACAGTGGGGCAATTAGCCTACAAACTCGGAGGAAACCGAAGCACCCGGAGGAAACCCACGCGGTCACGGGGGGGGGGGGAGAGAACGTGCAAACGCCACACCCACAGACAGCGACCCGGAGTCAGGATTGAACTCGGGTCTCTGGCGCTGTGAGGCAGCAGCTCTACCCGCTGCGCTGCTGTGCCGCCCGGATCTACAGGTTGCAGGGGGGGGGGGGGGGTGTGTGTTGAAGAGCGGGGTGCAGGGGGAGTGAGCAGCGGTGACATGACTCTCCCTCCTGAGGCAGCGCCCCCCCCTCCCCCCGTCGCTGCACATCAGGCCCGTCGCAGTTAGAAGCACCTCTTTAAACTGGAGTACTTGGACGGGGATTTAGCCTGTTGCCCGGCAACCGGCTGCATCCTAGCAACGCGCGTGCAGGTCTGACTGCGGTGGTCGGGCAGAGTTGTTTATTGGGAGCTGCGTGGGTTGGGTTGGGATCGGAGCTGTCATTGCCGGGCCCAGTGGCTGCCCGCTGGACTGCTGCTCAGGTGGTAAAGGTGGGCGAGGAGGCGAGGAGCCGGCACGGTGGCCCAGCGGTAGAGTCGTGGCCTCACAGCGCCGCAGACCCGGGTTCCATCCCGACCACGGGTGCCGTCTGCACGCAGTTTGTACGTTCTCCCCGTGACCCGCGTGGGTTTTCTCCGGGTGCTCCGGTTTCCTCCCACACTCCAAAAACGTGCAGGATTGTAGGTTAATTGGTTTGGTTTAATTGTAAATTGTCCCTGGTGTGCAGAGGGTAGCGTTGGTGTGCGGGGATCGCTGGTCGGCGCGGACTCGGTGGGCCAAAGGGCCTGTTTCCGCGCTGTATCTCTAAACTAAACCAAACTAATCCTGATGGATGGCAAAGAGTGATACAAAATGCCCTCGTAACTCAGCGGGTCGGGCAGC
This sequence comes from Rhinoraja longicauda, assembly GCF_053455715.1. NCBI lineage: Eukaryota > Metazoa > Chordata > Chondrichthyes > Rajiformes > Arhynchobatidae > Rhinoraja > Rhinoraja longicauda. The sequence continues at coordinate 58,292,404 of NC_135962.1, read as the reverse complement.
ATCTGCGGAGAAAAGGAATAGGGGACGTTTCGTGTTGGAGAAGGGTCTCGACCCGAAACGTCACCTGTTTTCTCCAGAGATGCCGCCTGACCCGCTGAATTACTCCAGTATTTTGTGTCTATCTTCCGTATAAACCAGCATCTGCAGTTCCTTCCTGCACTTGATGTATGGTCTTCACGGGATCTTTCAAACTCAGATTAAGAAGTAGAAACAAAAATTGCAGATGCTGGTTTAAGTCGAAGGTAGACTCAAAATAAGAAGTGCTTATCTGGTTTGCACTTTATTGTTAAATGCAAGAAAAATGTTCCCAATGTTGGACGAGTCCAGAACCAGGGGCCACACAGTCTAAGAATAAAGGGGAGGCCATTTAAAACTGAGGTGAGAAGGAATTTTTTCACCCAGAGAGTTGTGAATTTGTGGAATTCTCTGCCACAGAGGGCAGTGGAAGCCAATTCACTGGATGGGTTTAAGAGAGTTAGATAGAGCTCTGGGGGCTAGTGGAATCAAGGGGTATGGGGAGAAGGCAGGCACCACCAGAGCCCTAAGAAGGGAGTTCCAGTAAATCAGAACGGAGGTGGAAATGTGATAAGCTTCAAATTTCCTTCGAGATTCTGAGAAACAATCTTCTCAAATACCAGGAAGCAGTAAATCCTGCAAGAGCACAATACTTTTCCGACCTTATCTCCAAAAACTGTCATAATTCCAAGGTCCTATTTAGCACTATTACCTCTGTCATATGTCCCGCCCCCAGTACCAGCTTAGTTGGGTCCCATATAACCATATAACCATATAACAATTACAGCACGGAAACAGGCCCGTTCGGCCCTACCAGTCCATGCCGACCACTCTCCCTGACCTAGTCTCATCTACCTGCTCTCAGACCATAACCCTCCAATCCCCTCCCATCCATATACCTATCCAATTTACTCTTAAATAATAAAATCGAGCCTGCCTCCACCACTTCCACCGGAAGCCCATTCCATACAGCCACCACCCTCTGAGTAAAGAAGTTACCCCTCATGTTACCCCTAAACTTTTGTCCCTTAATTCTGAAGTTATGTCCCCTTGTTGGAATCTTCCCCACTCTCAAAGGGAAAAGCCTACCCACGTCAACTCTGTCCGTCCCTCTTAAAATTTTAAAAACCTCTATCAACCTCTATCAACCTCTATCAAGTCCCCCCTTAACCTTCTACGCTCCAAAGAATAAAGACCCAACCTGTTCAACCTCTCTCTGTAGCTTAAGTGCTGAAACCCAGGCAACATTCTAGCTAAGTGCGAAGAATTCTCTACATTTTTCACTAGCAAAGTTGAGAACATTAGAACAGATATTTCCCCTCCCACCCGTGACCTAACTGTCTCACTGGTCTGTTCATCTAAATTGGACTGTTTCCAACCCATCACTCTATCCTCCCTTGCAAAGCTTGTCTCCGCTATGAAACCTGCAACCTGCCCCCTTGGCACTGTCCCCACTGCCCTTCTGAAGGATGTCATTGCAATAGCCGGTCCCAGCATCCTCTCTATCATCAACAGTTCTCTGGCCACTGGCACTGTTCCAACCTGTTTCAAGCACGCGGTGGTCCAGCCCCTACTGAAAAAACCTAACCTAGACCCCACCTTGCCTAGCAACTACAGACCCATTTCCAAACTGCCATTCCTGTCAAAAGTCCTTGAAAAGGCAATCCTAAATCAACTACTGCCTTACCTACACCAAAGTACCACCCTGGAAAGTTTCCAGTCAGGTTTCAGAGCCCACCACAGCACAGAGTCTGCCTTGTTGAAGGTACACAACGACCTGCTTCTCACCATCGACACCGGCGACTGTGCAATCTTGCTCCTTCTCGACCTCAGCACAGCGTTCGATACAGTGGACCACATCATCCTTATTGACCGTCTCCGGTACGCAGTTGGCGTTGATGGCATTGCCCTGAGCTGGTTCATTTCCTACCTCAAAGATAGGAGTTTCGCCATCAACATAGGCAATTATTCCTCTTCCCCAGCTAGCCTCTCCTGCGGAGTTCCACAAGGCTCCATCCTAGGCCCCATTCTCTTCTCTCTATACATGCTCCCCCTCGGCCAAATCATTCAAAGGCACGGCATTACTTTCCACTGCTATGCCGATGACACACAGCTTTATCTCCCCCTGAAACCCAACAACCGGTCAGATTTAATCAGCCTCATGCACTGCCTTGAGGACATAAAATGTTGGATGGCACAGAACTTCCTTCAACTAAACGAGAGCAAGTCTGAGGTCATCCTATTCGGCCCCCCCGACTCCATCAAAACGATAACAGGCATCCTTGGAAGCCTATCCTCCCTAGCCAAACCGCATGTCAAAAACCTTGGCGTGATATTTGACTCTGCATTAAAGTTCGACAAGCAAGTCAACGCTGTGGTAAAAGCCAGCTTCTTCCAGCTTCGTACCATAGCTAAAATCAAACCATTACTCCAATTTGACGACATTGAGAAAATCATCCACGCATTCATTTCCTCCCGCCTAGACTACTGCAACTCCCTATACACTGGGATCAGCCAATCTTCCCTGTCCCGCCTTCAATTGGTCCAAAACGCCGCAGCGAGACTCCTGACGGGTACCCGTAAAAGGGACCACATCACCCCGATTCTGGCCTTTCTCCACTGGCTCCCAGTACAGTACAGAATCAACTTCAAGCTCCTATTCACATACAAAGCCCTAAACGGGCTTGCCCCCCCATATCAAAAATCTTCTAACCCACCACTCTATCTCCAGGTCCCTCAGGTCGGCCGACTTGGGGCTACTGACTATCCCGCGGTCTAGGCTTAAGCTCAGGGGTGACCGCGCTTTTGCGGTTGCAGCACCTAGACTGTGGAACAGCATCCCTCTCCCCATCAGAACTGCTCCCTCCATCGACTCCTTTAAGTCCAGGCTCAAACCCTATTTCTACTCCCTAGCGTTTGAGACCCTCTGAGGGGGCGCTGTGAACTGTTTATGTATGTGCTGTTATGTTTGTGTGCCATTGTATGTTCGTTTCTTAGTACCTGAACTGATGTACAGCACTTTGGTCAACGTGGGTTGTTTTTAAATGTGCTATACAAATAAAATTGACTTGACTTGACGGGTTATTGATTGTGGACGATCAGCCATGATCACAATGAATGGCGGTGCTGGATCGAAGGGCCGAGTGGCCTCCTCCTGCACCTATTTTCTATGTTTCTATGTAAAGATGTTTACACGGCATTTTCAGATTTTGATTTCTCTGGTCATAAGTGATAGGTGTAGAATTAGGCCATTCGGCCCGTCAAGTCTACTCTGCCATTCAATCATGGCTGATCTATCTCTCCCTCCTAACCCCATTCTCCTGCCTTCTCCCCATAACCTCTGACACCCGTACTAATCAAGAATCTATCTATCTCTGCCTTAAATATATCCACTGACTTGGCCTCCACAGCCCTCTGTGGCAAAGAATTCCACAGATTTACCACCCTCTGACTAAAGAAATTCCTCCTCATCTCCTTCCTAAAAGAACGTCCTTTAATTCTGAGGCTGTGCCCTCTGGTCCTCGACTCTCCCACTAGTGGAAACATCCTCTCTACATCCACTAATTTCACTATTCTGTATGTTTCAATGAGGTCCCCCCATATTCTTCTAGAGAGGAAAGATTTATTAGGAATCTGAGGGGTAACTTTTTTACACAAAGGGTGGTGGTTGTTAAGGGGGGGACCTTTTTCAAATTTACAGAATAATGAAAGGCATAGATAGAGTGGATGTGGAGAGGATGTTTCCACTGGTGGAAGAGTCCAGGACCAGAGGGCACAGCCTCAGAATTAAAGGGCGCTCTTTTAGAAAGGAGGTGAGGAGGAACTTCTTTAGTCAGAGGGTGGTGAATCTTTAGTCAGAGGGCAGTGAATTCAGTCAGAGGGTAGTGAACTGCCACAGAGGGCTGTGGAGGCCGTCAGTGGATATTTTTAAGGCAGAGGTAGACAAATTCTTGATTAGAACGGGCGTCAAGGGTTATGGGGAGAAGGCAGGAAAATGGGATTAGGAGGCAGAGATCAGCCATGATTGAATGGCGGTGTAGACGCGATGGGCCGAATGGCCTAATTCTACTCCTATAACCTGTGTAGGGTACAGGCTGCCGGTGGAGGTGGTTGAGGCAGGGACTATCACAACGTTTAAGAAACAGGGACATGGATAGGACAGGTTTGGAGGGATATGGGCCAAAGGCGAGACTAGTGTAGCTGGGGCATGTTGGTTGGTGTGGGCAGGTTGGGCCGAAGGGCCTGTTTCCACACTGTATCACTCTATGATTCTATAACTAAGCACTGCATGATTGCCTTGGTAATCTGGGAGGGGAGGGTGTAGGCACATGTTTAAATGCTGGTGCTGTTTGCTTTGTGCCAGCTCTACCGTGGAACCTGGTGGTTAGATGCTCAGGCCTGCTGGGAGCTGAGTGCTCTCAGTTATTTTTTCCAACTGCAGAATAGAGTCACAGAGTGATACAGCGTGGAAACAGGCCCTTCATAGAGTCACAGAGTGATACAGTGTGGAAACAGGCCCTTCATAGAGTCACAGAGTGATACAGTGTGGAAACAGGCCCTTCATAGAGTCACAGAGTGATACAGTGTGGAAACAGGCCCTTCATAGAGTCATAGAGTGATACAGTGTGGAAACAGGCCCTTCATAGAGTCACAGAGTGATACAGTGTGGAAACAGGCCCTTCGGCCCAACTCACCCACACCGGCCAACAATGTCCCAGCTACACTAGTCCCACTTGCCTGCGCTTGGTCCATATCCCTCCAAACCTGTCCTATTCATGTACCTGTTTCTTAAACGATGGGATAGTCCCAGCCTCATCTACCTCCTCTGGCAGCTTGTTCCACACACCCACCACCCTCTTGTGTGAAAAAGTTACCCCTCGGATTCCTATTAAATCTTTTCCCCTTCACCTTGAACCTATGTCCTCTGGTCCTCGATTCCCCTACTCTGGGTAAAAGACTCTGGGTGAAAGAATCAGCAGGAGTCCAGCGATCGTGCTGTACGATGCCAAACACCGAGGGGGAAGCCAGTTTGTCGTGGCCTTGTTATTGTCACGTGCAGTGAGGTGCTGCGAATAGCTTCCGTTTGCCTACACGAGTTACAGTCATACCACAAAGACCATGACAACAGGCCGTCATGCAACACACCGTGGGTTTTCTACAGACAGCACCACGGACCCAGAAGGCTGAGGCCAAGTCAGTGGATGTTTTCAAGGCAGAGATAGATTGAACCTTGGTTGGTACGGGTGTCAGGGGTTATGGGGAGAAGGCAGGAGAATGGGGTTAGGAGGGAGAGATAGATCAGCCGTGATTGAATGGCGGAGTAGACTTGATGGGCCGAATGGCCTGATTCTGCTCCTATCACATGACCTTATGTCCCAGGTTCGATCCCAGGTGCTGTCTGTGCGGAGTTTGTACATTCTCTCTGTGACCGCGTGGGTTTTCTCCGGGTGCTCTGGTTTCATCCCACACTCCAAAGATGTGCGGGTTTACAGGTTAATTGGCTTTGGTAGAAATTGTAAATTGGCCCTAGTGTGGAGGACAGTGTGAGTGTGTTGGGTGGTCGCTAGTTGGCATGGACTCTGTGGGCCGAAGGGCCTGTTTCCACGCTGGATGACGGTATTTCTTGTACAGGAAATCGCGTGCTCACGGAGATAAGAAGGGGTGTGGGGGGGAGTGGGGTGTGTGGGGGGCTGTGTGTGGGGGGTGAGGTGTGCGGGGGTGGGGTGTGGGGTGTATGGGGGAGTGTGTGTGGGGGGGAGTGGGGTGTGTGGGGGGCTGTGTGTGGGGGGTGGGGAGTGGGGTGTGCTGGGGCGGGGAGTGTGCTGAGAGTGTGGGAGTAGGGTGTGTGTGGGGGGAGTGGGTGTTTGTGGGGTGTGTGCTGAGAGTATGTGTGGCAGTGTGTGTGCTGGGTGTGTGTGTGTGGGGTGTGTGTGGGGAGTGGTGTGTGTGGGGGGAGTGGGTGTGTGTGTGAGTGGGGAGTAGGGGGGGGGGTGTGTGTGTGGGGTGTGTGTGTGGGGTGTGGGGTGTGTGTGTGTGGGGAGTGAGGTGTGTAGGAGTGTGGGGTGTGTGTGTGGGGTGTGTGTGTGGGGTGTGTGTGTGGGGAGTGTGTGTGGGGTGTGTGTGTGTGGGGAGTGAGGTGTGTGTGTGGGGTGTGTGAGTGCTGAGAGTGTGTGGTGTTGGGTGGCCTGGTGCTACATCGATGCTCACGCCGTCTCTCTCTCTCTCTCCCTCTCCCGTTGCAGGGGCTGGTCCTGCAGCAGTTGTGTCGCTACAGCCTGGCAGAGAAGGTGCTGCGAGACGCGGTGCAGATCAGCTCGACGGCCCACGAGGTGTGGAACAGCCTGGGCGAGGTGTTGCAGGCACAGGGCAGTGACGAGGCAGCCACCGAGTGCTTCCTCACCGCCCTCGAACTGGAGGCCAGCAGCCCCATCCTGCCCTTCACCATGCTGCCCAGGGTGCTGTGAGGGTGCCCAGCCCACCCGTGGGTGCTGCCCAGAGTGCCCCACCTCACCCTTGAGTGCTGTGTCAACGTGCTGCCCAGGGTGCTGCGAGGGTTCCAACCCACCCATGGGTGCCGTGTCACTGGGGTGCCCACCCCACCCATGGGTGCTGTGTTACCACGCTGCCCGGTGTGCCCATCCCACCCATGGGTGCTGCTCAGGGTGCCCCACCCCACCCATGGGTGCTGTGTTACCACGCTGCCCGGTGTGCCCATCCCACCCATGGGTGCTGCTCAGGGTGCCCCACCCCACCCATGGGTGCTGTGTTACCACGCTGCCCGGTGTGCCCATCCCACCCATGGGTGCTGCTCAGGGTGCCCCACCCCACCCCACCCATGGGTGCTGGGTCACCACGCTGCCCGGCGTGCCCATCCGACCCATGGCTACCGTGCTGCCCAGGGTGCTGTGAGGGTGCCCATCCCACCCATGGGTGCTGCTCAGGGTGCCCCACCCATGGGTGCCATGTCTGTGCTGCCCATCCCACTGTCAGCTGATGCAGACTACAGGATGGATCCATAAATCACCGCCCCACACTCCCCCCGTCCCCCCCCCCATCCCAGCCCCCCCTCCCCGCACACTTCTTCCTACCCCCCACTCCCTCCTCCTCTCCCACTGCTTCCCTCACTCCCATCCCCCCTCCCATCCCACACTCCCTCCCCTCACCCCTCCCCTACTCCCTCCCCTCACCCCTACCCCCACTCCCTCCTCCTCACCCCTACCCCCACTCTCACCCTCACCCTTCCCCCCACTCCCTCCCCTCCCCACTCCCTCCCCTCACCCCTACCCCACTCCCATCCTCACCCTTCCCCCCACTCCCTCCCCTCCCCCACTCTCACCCTTCCCCACACTCCCTCCCCTCCCCACTCCCTCCCCTCACCCCTACCCCACTCCCATCCTCACCCTTCCCCCCACTCCCTCCTCCTCTCCCCTCCCTCCACTCCCTCCTCCTCTCTCCTCTCCCCCCCACTCCCTCCCCCCACTCCCTCCTCCTCTCCCTCCCCTCCCCCACTCCCTCCTCCTCTCCCCCCCACTCCCTCCTCCTCTCCCTCCCCTCCCCCACTCCCTCCTCCTCTCCCCCCCACTCCCTCCCCCCACTCCCTCCTCCTCTCCCTCCCCCACTCCCTCCTCCTCTCTCCTCTCCCCCCCACTCCCTCCTCTCCCTCCCCTCCCCCCACTCCCTCCTCCTCTCTCCTCTCCCCCCCCACTCCCTCCTCCTCTCCCTCCCCTCCCCCCACTCCCTCCTCCTCTCCCTCCCCTCACCCGCCCAAACCGGGATCATGGAAAAGCAAAAGGAATCCTGATTTCCAGCACAAACCTCCCAGATCTCCCCCACCATCCCCCCCCCCCCCCCCACATTGCCTGCACCACCACAGTACAATCCCCCCAAGCTGCCCACACACTCGACCACGGGCACTTTCCAGCGGCTCTTTTCTTTTGAGGTTTGTATGCACGCTGCTAACCAATCCAAACCTTCGAAATAAATCATTCTCAGCGTATGTGTGGAAGAAAGGTATGTACGCATTCACACACAAAATGCTGGAGTAACTCAGCGGGACAGGCAGTATCTCCGGTCTCGACACGAAACGTCACCCATTCCTTCTCTCCTGAGATGCTGCTGCCAGACCCCGCTGAGTTACTCCAGCATTTTGTGTCTACCTTCGATTTAAACCAGCACCCAGAGTGGGCGGTCACGGTGGCGCAGCGGTAGAGTTGCCGCCTTACAGCGAATGCAGCGCCGGAGACCCGGGTTCCATCCCGACTACGGGCGCCGTCTGTACGGAGTTTGTACGTTCTCCCCGTGACCCGCGTGGGTTTTCTCCGAGATCTTCGGTTTCCTCCCACACTCCAAAGACGTGCAGGTTTGTAGGTTAATTGACTTGGTGTATGTTGTAAATTGTCCCTAGTGCGTGTAGGATAGCGTTAATGTGCGGGGATCGCTGGGCGGCGCGGTCTCGGTGGGCCGAAGGGCCTGTTTCCGCGGTGTATCTCTAAAGTAAAAAAAAGAATAAAACGTGTATAAAATCAGAAGGGGAATCGATAGGGTCGATGCACAGAGTTTAATTTAGTTTAGATACAGCACGGAAACAGGCCCTTCAGCCCACCGAGTCCACACCGACCTCCCTGTGGTCTGCGTGGGCTTTCTCCGGGTGCTTCAGTTATCTCTCACTTTCCAAAGATGTACAGGTTTGTAGTCTGATTGGCTTGGGTAAAAATTGTAAATAGTTCCTAGTGTGTGTAGGATAGTGCTAGTGTGCGGGGATCGCTGGTCGGCGCGGACTCGATGGGCCGAAGGGCCTGTATCTCTAAAGTAAGACACCAGCAACCTTCTGCAATTGTAGACCACTGCCAGCCAGCCATGCAAGGATCACTCTGACCAGACGCTATCAAAGGATGCCCCATCACAAAGCTCAGGGAGTCTCCAACCTCAGCAGACAGACACCGACCGAGTGTTGCAGTAACTCAGCGGCTCAGGCAGCATCCATGGGAAACGTGGATAGACAACGTTTGGGGTCGGGACCCTTCTTCAGACTGGTTGTAGGGGTGGGCGGGTGTGGGCAGGGAAGAGTGCTGGGGCATCTCCAGACATGCTGCTGAGTTTAGTTTAGAGTTACCGAGTGGAAACTGGCCTTCGGTGCATCGACCATCGATCACCTGACCACACTACCTTACACACCGGAACACAGTCGACCTACAAACCCGCACGTCTTTGGGGCGTGGGAGGAAACCGGAGCACCCGGAGGAAACCCACGCCGGTCACGGGGAGAACGTACAAACTCCGTACAGACAGCACTCGAGGTCAGGATCGAACCTGGAGTCAGGGGCGGTGAGGCAGCGATTCTACCGCTGCCCCACCGTGCCGCCAGCAATTGTGGGACTTTCTCTTCTCTCCACAGGCGCCGCCTGACCAGCTGAGTTACTCCAGCATTTTGTGTCTACCTTCGATTTAAACCAGCGTCTGCAGTTCTTTTCCTGCACGGTGTGGGACTGGCTGATTTTCCAGACTATTAGATATTACTTCTGTCAACGTACTTCAGCAACCCATTCATGTAATACATTTCCCAACGATCCAGGTAAATTTAAATGGACAGCAAAGTGCAATTTTTCCTCTTGAGTTCCTCCAGCACTTTGTGTGTATCTTTGGTATAAACCAGCATCTGCAGTTCCTTGAGTAACTCAGCGGGACAGGCAGCATCTCTGGAGAGAAGGAATGGGTGACGATTCAGGTCGAGTCCCTTGTTCAGACCCGAAACATCACCCCGTTCCTTCTCTCCAGAGATGTTGCCTGATCTGCTGAGTTACTGCAGCATCTTGTGTCTCCAGTCCTTCCTGCACATCTGCAGTTCCTTCTACACATCTGCAGTTCCTCCTACACATCTGCAGTTCCTTCTACACATCTGCAGTTCCTTGTTACATGTTACATCTGTCCTGATACAACCCAATCTTGGAGGGAGGCAGGGAGTGTGGGTAAGGGGGAGATGTCGCGCATCTTGTGTACGCCTCTCCCCCACCACTGCCAGACCTCCTCTTGCTGAACCCCCTCTCCCCCCCCCCCCCCCACCCCCATCCGCCCAGCCCTCCCATGGATAATACACTCAGCCAGGCTCGAAGCACACTGTGTTGGAACAGCTGGGTCGCCTGTGCAAGGTGACACACAGATGATAGGGTCAAGACGCTGGAGTAACTCAGCGGGACAGGCAGCATCTCTGGAGAGAGGTGGGTGGCGTTTGGGGTCACGAGACCCTTCTTCAGACGTACCTGGACCCAAGGTGACACACAGCCGGGCTCGGTCTCCAGTGAAGAGCAGGAAGTGGCAGCAAGCAGATGCAGACGGCCGAAGGAAAGTTTATAACTGGATCCTCCTTTTAAAAGGAGGTGCATCAACAATTAAAACTGTGTAGTAAAAAAAGGTAACTGTTGTTGTTTCTAATTAGCCTGTGTTAATGAGTTCATCTCAAAGTGACTAGCACTGAGTGTCTCTGAGCATCTATCTATATTTGTCATGTAAAAAGGTATCGTTAACGAGGTGTCTCTTGTCCCACCGTTACCTGTACCCACAGACCAATATTTATTCATATTAAATTTATTTTCAGTGAATCTTTTCAATGCGTGTTGATTTTGAGAGTCGTAGAGTGACACGGCCTTGAAGCAGGTCCATCGGCCCAACTTGCCCACACCGGCCAACATGCCCCATCTACACTAGTCCCACCTGCCTGCTTTTGGCCCAAATCCCACTAAACCTGTCCTATCCATGTACCCGTCCAAATGTTTCTTAAACATTGCGCTCCTACCAGCCTCAACTACCTCCTCCGGCAGCTCGTTCCGTACACCCACCACCCTTTGTGTGAAAAAGTTCTTATTAATTCTTTTCCTCTTCACCTTGAACCTATGTCCTCTGGTCCTCGATTCCCCTACTCTGGGCAAGAGACTCTGTACGTCTACCCGATCTATTCCTCTCGCGATTATGTATCCTTCTAGAAGATCACCCCACATCCTCCTGCGCTCCATGGAATAGAGTCCTAGCCTGCTCAACCTCTCCCTACAGCTCAGATACCCCTGGCAACATCCTCGTAAATGCTTATTTTCCCGTGCTCATGATCGAAGCTATCCTGGGTTTTTACCCAGGGAAATCCCCTTGCATTTTCTGGCAATTCTTAAAGCGAAGCCGGAAGATTTCTGAGTTGGAGTTCTGGTCTGCATTGAGCAACTGAGGCTTCAATGGCTTCGACTACACAAGGCCGTGGAGGCCAAGTCGGTGGATATTTTAAAGGCAGAGATAGACAGATTCTTGATTAGTACGGGTGTCAGTGGTTATGGGGAGAAGGCTGGAGATTGGGATTTAGAGGGAGAGATAGATCAGCCGTGATTGAATGGCGGAGTAGACTTGATGGGCCGAATGGCCTAATTCTACTATCACTTATGACAGTATCATTTACGGGAGTACTACACCCACACTAGAGGAGGGGGGTTGAGCAGGAACTTCTTTAGCCAGAGGATGGTGAATCTGTGGAATTCTTTGCCACAAATGGCGGTGGAGGCCTTCAATGGGTAATTTTAAAGCAGAGATTGTTAGGTTCATGATTAGATTTCAAGATTTCAATATCAATTTATTGTCACATCTACCAGTTAAGCTACAGTGAAATTTGAGTTCCCATACAGCCATACTAAGTGAAAAGCAACAAGACACACAGCCACATAAAATAAAATTTAACATAACCATCCACCACAGCGGATTCCACATTCCTCACTGTGATGGAAGGTAATAAAGTTCAATCATCTTCCTCTTTGTTCACCCGCGGTCGGGGCTGTTGAACCGTCCACGGTCGCCGCTGCCGACTGTCCGAGACCCTCGCGTCGGGATGATCGAAACACCCCGCGTCGGGACGGATTGAAACTCTCTCCGCGGCATGGAGCTCCCGAGTCGGCCTCTTCTCACCAGAGACCGCGGGCTTCACAGTGTTAAAGTCCACAGGCCCCGCGGTTGGAGCTCTCCACAGTCGATCCCCGGCAAAGGATCACAAGCTCCACGATGTTAGAGTCCGCGCCGCACCCGCGGCACGAAGCGCCGGGCCGGTCTCCAGAAGATTAGTAAGGGCATCAAAGGATTCGGGGAGCAGGCAGGAGAATGTGGTTGAAAGGGAAAAATAGATCAGCCATGATCGAATGGTGGGGTAGAATCGATGGGCCGAATGGCCTGATTCTGCTCCTGTGTCTTATGGTCATACGTGGCCAACCAAGTCCGTGCATGTTTGCAGCCGCCGCCATCTCCCCCCCCCCCCCCCCCCCATCATCTTGTTGATTGTTCAGCCACTCCTAGGGTTGCCAACTGTCCCGTATTATCCGGGACATCCCGTATATTGGGCTAAATTGGTTTGGATCGTACGGGACCGTCCTTGTCCTGTACTAGGCCCGTGGGGGCGCTGTAGGCCTGGACACTGTAGGCCTGGACACTGTAGACCTGGACACTGTAGGCCCGAACACTGTAGGCCTGGACACTGTAGGCCTGGACACTGTAGACCTGGACACTGTAGGCCTGGACACTGTAGGCCCGAACACTGTAGACCCGGGGGCCGCTGTTGGCCTGGACACTAGGCCCGGGGGCCGCTGTTGGCCCAGACACTGTTGGCCCGGACACTGTAGGTTCGGACACCGTAGGCCTGGGGGCCGCTGTTGACTTGGACACTAGGCCTGGGGGCCGCTGTTGGCCCAGACACTGTAGGCCCAGACACTGTAGGCCCGGACACTGTAGGCCCAGACACTGTAGGCCCAGACACTGTAGGCCCAGACACTATAGGCCCGGAAGTCACGTGCAGTGTGGGGTGGTGACGTCACCTTTGTCCCTTATTTGGGAGTGAGAAAGTTGGCAACTCTAGCCACCCTCCCCTACACACCAAGGAATGTACAGCCGTCAATGGGCCAAATGTCCATGGCTTGGCTAGTCAGCTTTAAGGTGGGAGGGGAAACGTCTCATGGAGATGTACAGGGCAGTACTTTTACCACAGAGAGTGGTGGATGCTTGGACCGCCCTGCCGGGGGTGATAGTGGAAACAGAGACAACAGTGGCGTTTAAACGTCTTTCAGAAAGGCACAAGGACATGCAATCAATCAGGTGCAGGCAGAGGAGGTTAGTTCAACTTGGCATCACGCTCGGCAAGGACATGTTGGCCAAAGGGGCCTAAGTTTAGTTTCGACATACAACGTGCATACAGGCATTCCGGCCCACCAAGACCAGGATGACCAATGGTCACCCATGCATGAGAACTATCCTACACACACGAGGAACAATTCACAGAAGCCAATTAACCTGCAAACCTGCCCGTCTTTGGAGCGTGGGAGGAAACCCACGCAGGTCAAGGGGAGAACGTAGAAACTCCACACAGACAGCACCCATCGTCAGGATTGAACCGGGGTCTCTGGCGCTGTGAGGCAGCAACTCTACTGGTGCGCCACCGTGCCGCACAGAGCACGTCTCTTCTGAAGAGAAAACCTGCTGGATCAGGAGGTTGGTTCAATGGTTTGTTATCGTCAGACATACAGGGTTTTTTTTTTGTAAAGTCTTGCCATTTCGAAGCACAATCACTGATTTGTATAAAGAGCATAGAAATAGTTCACTGAGATAGACACAAAACGCTGGCGTAACTCAGCGGGACAGGCAGCAATTTCACACAGAGGGTGGTGGGTGGGTGATGGAACAAGCTGACGGAGGAGGTAGTTGAGGCAAGGACTATCACATTTAAAAGGTATATTCGGACAGGTACATGGAGAGGGCCAAACGTGGGCAGGTGGGACTAGCGTAGCTGGGGCATGTTGGTCGGTATGGGCAGGTTGGGCTGAAGGGCCTGTTTCCGTGACGTGTTATTCTATGACATAGATGTATGGAGAAGGGGCAAAGTTTAAAGGGGGTGTGCAGTACATCTTTTTTACACAGAGGGTGGTGGGTGCCTGGAACACTCTGCCAGGTAGAGTCGCCAACTGTCCCGTATTAGCCGGGACATCCCGTATCTTGGGGTAAATTGTTTTGTCGCGTACGGGACCGCCCTTGTCCCGTATTAGGCCCGGGGGGGGGGGGCTGTAGGCCCAGACGCTGTAGACCCCGACACTGTAGGCCCGGATGCTGTAGGCCCCCGACACTGTAGGCCCGGACACTGTAGGCCCCGATACTGTAGACCCCGACACTGTAGGCCCGGACACTGTAGGCCCCGACACTGTAGACCCGGACACTGTAGGCCCCGACACTGTAGCCCGGACACTGTAGGCCTGGACACTGTGGGCCCGGACACTGTAGGCCCCGACACTGTAGGCCCAGACACTGTAGGCCCCAACACTGTAGACCCGGACACTGTAGGCCCCGACAGTTTAGGTTCCCGACACTGCAGGTTTCTGACATTTTAGCTCCGGACAGTGTGGGCCAGAGGCCCGGGCGCCGCCTAACGTACAACGAGATCTGGGTGTCCTAGTGCATCAGTCAATGAAAGGAAGCATGCAGGTACAGCAGGCAGTGAAGGAAGCCAATGGAATGTTGGCCTTCATAACAAGAGGAGTTGAGTATAGGAGCAAAGAGGTCCTTCTGCAGTTGTACAGGGCCCTAGTGAGACCGCACCTGGAGTACTGTGTGCAGTTTTGGTCTCCAAATTTGAGGAAGGTTATTCTTGCTATTGAGGGCGTGCAGCGTAGGTTTACTAGGTTAATTCCCGAAATGGCGGGACTGTCGTATGTTGAAAGACTGGAGCGACTAGGCTTGTATACACTGGAATTTAGAAGGATGAGAGGAGATCTTACCGAAACGTATAAGATTATTAAGGGGTTGGACACGTTAGAAGCAGGAAACATGTTCCCAATGTTGGGGGAGTCCAGAACAAGGGGCCACAGTTTAAGAATAAGGGGTAGGCCATTTAGAACTGAGATGAGGAAAAACTTTTTCAGTCAGAGAGTTGTAAATCTGTGGAATTCTCTGCCTCAGAAGGCAGTGGAGGCCAATTCTCTGAATGCATTCAAGAGAGAGCTAGATAGAGCTCTTAAGGATAGCGGAGTCAGGGGGTATGGGGAGAAGGCAGGAACGGGGTACTGATTGAGAATGATCAGCCATGAACACATTGAATGGCGGTGCTGGCTCGAAGGGCCGAATGGCCTCCTCCTGCACCTATTGTCTATTGTCTATTGTAGTATTGCAGTGCCTTTCAGCGCCGGAGACCCGGGTTCGATCCTGACTACGGGTGCTGTCTGTGTGGAGTTTGCACGCTCTCCCCGTGACCGCGCCGATTTTCTCCTGGTTCCGCCTACATCCCAAAGACGTTTGAATTTGTGGGTTAATTGGTGTCTGTATTGGCCCCGAGTGGATGTGAAAGTGGGATCATGTAGGTTTAGTTTAGCTTACTGCCACCTGCACCGAGATACACTGATAAGCTATTTTGTTGCGTGCGATCCAGTCGGCAGCAAGACAAGACATGATCACGATCGGGCCTTTCACAGCGTACAGATACAGGACAAAGGGAATAACGTTTGGTGCAAGGAAAGCAGAGATCATTGCTGAACTACTATCTACCTCTTTGGTGACCCTCGGACTATCCTCCATCGGACGTTGCTGGCTTTACCTTGCACTAAACATTATTCCCTTATCAATAAACTAAACATAAAGGGCGGTCACGGTGGCGTTGCTGCCTAACAGCGAATGCAGCGCCGGAGACCCGGGTTCCATCCCGACTACGGGTGCCGTCTGTACGGAGTTTGTACGTTCTCCCCGTGACCTGCGTGGGTTCTCTCCGAGATCTTCGGTTTCCTCCCACACTCCGAAGACGTACGGGTTTGTAGGTTAATTGGCTGGGTAAATGTAACCAATTGTCCCTAGTGTGTGTAGGATAGTGTTAATGTGCGGGGATCGCTGGGCGGCGCGGACCCGGTGGGACGAAGGGCCTTTATCCGCGCTGTGTCTCTAATCTAAACTGAACTGATCTGAAGATAAAGTCCGATTAAAGGCAGTCCAGGGGTCTCCAATGAAGTAAATGGGAGTCCAGGACCACACTCTGGTTGTTGGTAAGATGGTTCACTGACCAGTGTGAGTGGGTGATGGTTAGCATGGACTCGGTGGGCCGAAGGGCCTGTCCCCACGCCGTGCCTGACAATGATTTACGCACTCAGTAACTTGCCTTGCAACTGAGCAGTCGGATAAATATCCCAGCTCAATGAACTCAAGGTTAGATTTGAAGAGGCAACGTTTCACTTCTGTGGAGAGCAGTGAATGATTCTGTCTGCACGATCTGTCTGACTGAGACAGTCAGTCCTGAAGGACGATCTTCTTACAGCAAGGCTGCCAGGACTAGAGGGTGTGAGCTACAGGGAGAGGTTGAGTAGGCTGGGTCTCTATTCCATGGAGCGTAGGTGGATGAGGGGAGATCTTATATATAGGTGCACAAAATCATGAGAGGAATAGATCGGTTAGATGCGCAGAGTTTAGTTTAGAGATACAGCACGGAAACAGGCCCCTTCGGCCCACCGGGTCCGCGCCGACCAGCGATCCCCGCACATTAACACTATCCTACACCCACTAGGGACAATTGTTTACATTTACCAAGCCAATTGTGTTATATCTGGACTTTCAGAAGGCCTTCGACAAGGTCCCACATAGGAGATTGGTGTACAAACTTAAAGCACACGGTATTGAGGGTTCAGTGTTGAGGTGAATAGAAAATTGGTTGGCGGACAGGAAGCAAAGAGTAGGAATAAACGGGTCCTTTTCGGAATGGCAGGCAGTGACTAGTGGGGTACCGCAAGGCTCAGTACTGGGACCCCAGTTATTTACAGTGTATATTAATGATTTGGACGAGGGAATTGAATGCAACATCTCTAAGTTTGCGGATGACACGAAGCTGGGTGGCAGTGTTAGCTGCGAGGAGGATGCTAGGAGGCTGCAGAGTGACTTGGATAGATTAGGCGAGTGGGCAAATGCATGGCAGATGCAATATAATGTGGATAAATGTGAGGTTATCCACTTTGGCGGCAAGAACAGGAAAGCAGAGTATTACCTGAATGGTGAACGATTGGGAGAAGGGGAGATGCAACGTGACCTGGGTGTCATGGTGCACCAGTCATTGAAAGCAAGCGTGCAGATGCAGCAGGCAGTGAAGAAAGCGAATGGTATGTTGGCATTCATAGCAAGAGGATTTGAGTTTAGGAGCAGGGAGGTTCTGCTGCAGTTGTACAGGGCCTTGGTGAGACCGCACCTGGAGTATTGTGTGCAGTTTTGGTCTCCTAACCTGAGGAAAGACGTTCTTGCCTTAGAGGGAGTACAGAGAAGGTTCACCAGATTGATCCCTGGGATGGCGGGACTTTCATATGAGGAAAGACTGGATAGACTGGGCTTGTACTCTTATAGAAACATATAAAATTCTTAAGGGGTTGGAGAGGCTAGATGCGGGAAGATTGTTCCCGATGTTGGGGAAGTCCAGAACCAGGGGTCACAGCTTAAGGATAAGGGGGAAGTCTTTTAGGACCGAGATGAGAAAACATTTCTTCACACAGAGAGTGGTGAGTCTGTGGAATTCTCTGCCACAGAAGGTAGTTGAGGCCAGTTCATTGGCTATATTTAAGAGGGAGTTAGATGTGGCCCTTGTGGCTAAAGGGATCAGGGGGTATGGAGAGAAGGCAGGTACAGGCTACTGAGCTGGATGATCAGCCATGATCATATTGAGTGGCTGTGCTGGCTCGAAGGGCCGAATGGCCTACTCCTGCACCTATTTTCTATGTTTCTATGTTTCTAATTAACCTACAAACCCGTACGTCTTTGGAGTGTGGGTGGGGGGGGGGAACCGAAGATCTCGGAGAAAACCCACGCAGGTCACGGGGAGAGCGTACAAACTCTGCACAGACAGCACCCGTAGTCGGGATGGAACCCGGGTCTCCGGCGCTGCATTCGCTGTGAGGCAGCAACTCTACCGCTGCGCCACCGTGGCGTCTTTTACCCAGAGTAGGGGAATCGAGGACCAGAGGACATGGGTTCAAGGTGAAGGGGAAAAGATTTAATAGGAATCCGAGGGGTAACTTTTTCCACACAGGTGTACGGGAACAAACCAATTTAGCCCAAAATCCGGGATGTCCCGGCTAATACGGGACGGTTGGCAACCCTAGTCCTGGTTCACCAGGCAATCCATTCTGGACTATTCCGGGCCATTCTCAGGGAATCAATGCCGTCACTTGCGGCACACAAGAAGTTTAAACGACCAGCGGCTTGACTTTTACAGCTGCTGACTTTTATTATTTTTATTCACCATGGCAACAGTCTGAGATTTTAGCAAATTAAAAACAGTGCATTATTCCTGCAGGTCGACATTCAATTACATTATGCCAAAGCTATTGACCTGATGTTTGTGTTTTAGCTTGGGATTTTAAACCAGCGAAGGTTAAAAACAAAACAAAGAAATTCAATCCCTATTTGAAAATAATACCCTGATCCAGAAATTTGCTTCTCGGCCAAACCCACGCCTGGCCTCGTGTTTAAGTGACTGCCTTCAGTTTGTGAATTTACCTGCAATACTTACACACAAATTACACATAAACACAGACGTCACGGTGGCGCAGCGGTAGAGTTCCTGCCTTCGTCATCACCATCGGCGGTCACTGGAAGCGAGTGTGACTGTCCTCTCCATAGGGCCTGTGCGTGACTGTATAGACAATAGACAATAGGTGCAGGAGGAGGCCATTCGGCCCTTCGAGCCAGCACCGCCATTCAATGTGATCATGGCTGATCATTCTCAATCAGTACCCCGTTCCTGCCTTCTCCCCATATCCCCTGACTCCGCTATCCTTAAGAGCTCTATCTAGCTCTCTCTTGAATGCATTCAGAGAATTGGCCTCCACTGCCTTCTGAGGCAGTGAATTCCACAGATTCACAACTCTCTGACTGAAAAAGTTTTTCCTCATCTCCGTTCTAAATGGCCTACCCCTTATTCTTAAACTGTGGCCCCTGGTTCTGGACTCCCCCAACATTGGGAACATGTTTCCTGCCTCTAACGTGTCCAACCCCTTAATAATCTTATATGTTTCGATAAGATCTCCTCTCATCCTTCTAAATTCTCCCCCTCGACCTTACCGCCATGGGTGACCCTACCAGGAGCGTAGCTCCAGACGGCATCGCTCTCAGGATCCCAGGACCACACGAGCTTCTCCACCACGACACGTGACAATCCACGGAGCGCCGGAGACTCAGGTTCAATCCCGACTACGGGCGCCGTCTGTACGGAGTTTGTACGTTCTCCCCGTGACCTGCGTGGGTTTTCTCCGAGATATTCGGTTTCCTCCCACACTCCAAAGACATACAGGTTTGTAGGTTAATTGGCTGGGTATAAAAATAAAAAATTGTCCCTGGTATGTTAATGTGTAGGAGTCGCTGGTCGGTGTGGACTCGGTAGGCTGAAGGACCTGTTTCCGCGATGTATCTATAAAATGAAAAACTAAAACTAAAGATGTTCTCCTGACCTCTCCCTCTCTCCCTCTCTCCCTCTCTCCCTCTCTCCCTCTCTCCCTCTCTCCCTCTCTCCCTCTCTCCCTCTCTCCCTCTCTCTCTCTCTCTCTCTCTCTCTCTCTCTCTCTCTCTCTCTCTCTCCACCCTCTCAATTCATCATGGAGTCAGTGACAGAGACACAGCACAGAAACAGGCCCTTTGGCCCATCATTGTCCTGCCATTCTTGCTATTGAGGGCGTGCAGCGCAGGTTCACCAGGTTAAGTCCCGGGATGGCGGGACTGTCATATGTTGAAAGAATGGAGCGACTGGGCTTGTAGACACTGGAATTTAGAAGGATGAGAGGGGATCTTATTGAAACATATAAGATTATTAAGGGGTTGGACACGTTAGAGGCAGGAAACATGTTCCTGATGTTGTGGGAGTCCAGAACCAGGGGCCACAGTTTAAGAATAAGGGGTAGGCCCTTTAGAACGGAGATGAGGAAAAACTTTATTCACCCAGAGAGTTGTGAATCTGTGGAATTCTCTGCCTCAGAAGGTGGCACAGCGGTAGAGTTGCCGCCTTACAGCGAATGCAGCGCCCGAGACTCAGGTTCGATCCTGACTACGGGCGCCGTCTGCACGGAGTTTGTACGTTCTCCCCGTGACCTGCGTGGGTTTTCTCCGAGATCTTCAGTTTCCTCCCACACTCCAAAGACGTACAGGTTTGTAGGTTAATTGGCTGGGCAAAATGTTTAAAAAAATTGTCCCTGGTGTGTGTAGGATAGTGTTAGTGTGCGGGGATCGCTGGGCGGCGCGGACACGGTGGGCCGAAAGGGCCTGTTTCTGCGCTGTATCTCTAAATCTAAAAAAAAATTCTAAAAAGAAGGCAGTGGAGGCCAATTCTTTGGATGCTTTCAAGATAGAGCTAGATAGAGCTCTTAAAGATAGCGGAGTCAGGGGGTATGGGGAGAAGGCAGGAACGGGGTACTGATTGTGGATGATCAGCCATGATCACAGTGCTGGCTCGAAGGGCTGAATGGCCTCCTCCTGCACCTGTTGTCTGTTGTCTTTTGCCCTGTGAGTGCTGAGGTCAGTAACATCGATGCCACTGAATGAATGCCTCCACAGCCCAACCAAGGCTTTGCAAGCGGAGAAACCTGAGTCTGATTCTCTCAACAAAGGCCAAGTGCATTAGTTAAATAAGATCGCATGCAAAACAGATTAAACATTTAGAGTTCTGCCCAGGGCCGACGGCAAAGAGATAGAGTGGGTTCATGATTTAATTAGCAAAAGATGATGGAATCCCTTGTCGCCCTGCAGTAAGATTAGACCAGGCCCCAGATGGGTATCGCACATCGCCTCTCTCCGAGCCTTGCTCTGAATTATTCAGCCCCAGATAAAACTCTGCCTCTTTGTTCAAAGCTGGCTCCTTGCTCCTGACCTCTTGCCTGATGCACGTTATGCAATCCCTTCCGAGTTCTAGAAAGTTCTTTCTTTCCCCCCCCCCCCCCCCCCCCCACCCCTCTCGCTGGGTGCCTGCTTTGGTAACGCAAGTCAACCGGCCATTTTAAGCTTCTGTCCGTCAGAGCTGAACCAGTATCTTCGCACAAGGAACTGCAGATGCTGGTTAACAAAAAAAAAGCACACATTGGGGTAGGGAGGGACTACAGATGCTGGTTTACACCAAAGATAGACACAAAAAGCTGGAGTAACTCAGCGGGTCAGGCAGCATCTCTCCAGAGAAGGAACGGGTGACGTTTCGGGCTGAGACTGTCTGAAGAAGGGTCTCGATCCGAAACGTCACCCATTCCTTTTCTCCTGAGATGCTGCCTGACCCGCTGAGTTGCTCCAGCTTTTTGACTCTATCTTAAGAGGCACAAAGTACTGGAGTAACTAAGTGGGTCAGGCAGCATCTGTGGAGAACATAGATAGGTGACGTTTCACAGAGTGCTGGAGTAACTCAGCGGGTCAGGCAGCATCTGTGGAGAACATGGATAGGTGACGTTTCACAGAGTGCTGGAGTAACTCAGCGGGTCAGGCAGCATCTCTGGAGAATGTGGATAGGTGACGTTTCAGGTCTAGACCACTAATCCCGCCCGGCAGAATTCTGGGCAGCATCTCTGGAGCAGGGGACCCTTCTTCTGAACGACCCCCATCCATGTTCTCCAGAGATGGAGTCATAGAATCATTGAGTGATACACGCTTGGAAAACCGAAGATCTCGGAGAAAACCCACGCAGGTCACGGGGAGAACGTACAAACTCCGTACAGACGCCGCCCGTGGTCGGGATGGAACCCGGGTCTCCGGCGCTGCATTCGCTGTAAGGCAGCAACTCTACCGCTGCGCCACCGTGACCGCCCTAAAGGGTCGAAGGGCCTGTTTCCGCGCTGTATCTCTGAACCAAACTAAACGAAGACAGGACTGCCAGTGAGTGGTGGGGAAGGAGTACGTGGGTACAGAAGACTCAAACTGGAGGAGTGCAGAGCTCAGAGTTCCATGACAAGGTTGAAACGTTTTTCTAAGTGGTACATGTTGAAAATATAGTTTCTATCAGGCTAATTATGTTGGGCAATTTCAATGGCAGCCCAGTATTACATGGGAGCAGTGATGGGTTGGTTGCCTTCTGAGTTTGGGTGTCACACGTGTAATGAAAGGTTTAGTTACAGTTAAGGCTGTTGTGTGGGTTGTAATTAGCTCAGAGAGTAGAGGGATTGTACGTGTGCACTGAGAACCTTTTCAAAGCACACCGATGACGACAAATTCTGGAAGAGTTTGAGGACAACAGGCCGTTGTGGGGGGTGGGGATATTATGAGATGGAATCTCTCTCTGTAGGAGGAGCACATTGCCCAGTTGAGACTAGGATGGAACTGGATATGGTCAAGAAGGCCTTTGGTACCTCATCTACAGCCTCCGCTGTTCCAGGCGTGGACTCCTATGTGCGGGCGAGACCAAGCGCAGGCTCGGCGATCGTTTCGCTCAACACCTTCGCTCAGTCCGCCTCAACCAACCTGATCTCCCGGTGGCTCAGCACTTCAACTCCCCCTCCCAATCCCAGTCTGACCTTTCTGTCCTGGGCCTCCTCCAGTGTCAGAGTGAGGCCCAGCGCAAATTGGAGGAACAGCACCTCATATTTCGCTTGGGCAGTTTACACCCCAGCGGCATGAACATTGACTTCTCTAACTTTAGATAGTTCCTCTGTCCCTCTCTTTCACTCCCCCTTCCCAGTTCTCCCACTGTCTTCTTGTCTCCAACTACATCCTTTCTTTGTCCCGCCCCCCTGACATCAGTCGGAAGAAGGGTCTCGACCCGAAACGTCACCCATTTCTTCTCTCCTGAGATGCTGCCTGACCCGCTGAGTTACTCCAGCTTTTTGTGATACCTTCTATATTTTCCTTGATATTCATTTCCTTTGCCCTGTTTTCACACCTTACACTTCCTTATCTATGTGTCTCCCTCTCCCCTGACATCAGTCGGAAGAAGGGTCTCGACCCGAAACGTCACCCATTCCTTCTCTCCAGAGATGCTGCCTGACCCGCTGAGTTACTCCAGCATTTTGCGTCTGTCAAGGCTTTTAGTCCATCAGTCTTCATCTTCAGGAGTGTAGAAGAATCAAAGAACTGTAGACAAAATGTGTAGGGAGGAACTGCAGATGCTGGTTTAAAACCAAAGACAGACACAAAATGCTGGAGTAATCTCCGGAGAGAAGGAATGGGTGACGTTTCGGGTCGAGAGCCTTCTTCACCCTGAAGTCCCCCGTTCCTTCTCTCCAGAGATGCTGCCTGACCCGCTGAGTTACTCCAGCATTTTGTGTCCATCTTCAGTTTAAACCAGCATCTGCAGATCCTTCCTGCACTGTGGAATTAACTGCTGGAGTTGGTGCAGGAACGATGGTTTGGAGATAAAATATTTCAAGATTCAGGGCAGAATTGCAGCGATTCCCACTTTAGTTTAATTTAGTTCAGAGACACAGCGTGGAAACAGACCGAGTCCACGCCGACCATCGATCGCCAGTTCACACGAGTTCTATGTCATTCCCACCTTCCCATCCACTCCCTACACTCCAGGGGCAATTTACGGAGGGACGATTATCCCACAGACCCGCACGTCTTTGGGAATTGGGAGGGAACCGGAGCACCCGGAGGAAACCCACGCGGCCACGGGGAGGACGTGCAAACTCCACACGGACAGCAGCCGAGGTCAGGATCAAACCCGGGTCTCTGGCGTCGTGAGGCAGCAGCTCTACCCGCTGCACCAAAGAGTAAGTTCCAAAGAGTGGATCGCACTTGGGCAGATTACAGCCCAGCAGCATGGAAGTTGAATTCTCTAATTTATAGTAATGTTTACTTGCACTCCTCTCTCCCCTTGCCCCCTCCCTCCACCCTGGTCATTTAACCAGTGCACCATGTTGCTCCTCTTGAGACCACACCTTCTCTTGCCAACACTGGACCTCCCATAACTTGTAGTGTAAGAAAATAACTGCAGATGCTGGTACAAATCGAAGGTATTTACTCACAAAATGCTGGAGTAACTCAGCAGGTCAGGCAGCATCTCAGGAGAGAAGGAATGGGCGACGTTTTCGGGTCGCGGCCCTTCTTCAGACTGCAGTGACTTTTTTCAGAGAGTTGTGGAATTCTCTGCCACAGAGGGCAGTGGAGGCCGATTCACTGGATGAATTTAAAAGAGAGTTAGATAGAGTTCTAGGGGCTAGCGGAATCAAGGGATATGGGGAGAAGGCAGGCACGGGTTACTGATTGTGGATGATCAGCCATGATCACGATGATTGGCGGTGCTGGCTCGAAGGGCCAAATGGCCTCCTCCTGCACCTATTTTCTATGTCTCTGTTTCTATGTTTACCAGCTCACCTCCCTGTCTGAGGTCTGAAGAAGGGACTCGACCTGTAAAGCCACCTATTCCGTTTCTCCAGAGATGCTGCCTGACCCGCTGAGTCTCTCCAGAGATGCTGCCTGACCCGCTGAGTCTCTCCAGAGATGCTGCCTGACCCGCTGAGCTACTCCAGCACTTTGTGTCTGTCGCCAGTCAGGGTTTGCTGCTGTTATATGAGGGAGACAGAGAGTCCGTGTGTTGTGAGATGGTTCTCACTACACGCACACATCCCCCCTCCCTCCTACGGTAATTAAAACCCACACAAGTGTCTAAGTTGTAACGAAAACCCTTCATTTGCATGAGTGAGAGTAAAACTCAAAGAATCCCATCACGGCCACCCTATAATATCTGGCTGCCATTGAAATTGCCCAACATAATGAGTCCCACATGAAACCATATATCAAACGCAGTGCGTAATGTCTTCAGAACTATTTCTTCAGTTCAGGAGATCTCCACACAGAGTTACAAGGTTTAAGAAGTACATTTCTGCTGTAATATCCCATGCATTTCTGGTCACCCCATTGCAGGCAAGAAGTGGAACGGTTTATAGAAGAAGCTTAGCTGAACAGTGGACAACAAATGGTGGAGTAACTCAGCGGGTCAGGCAGCATCTCTGATGAAAGACATTCTTGCCATAGAGGGAGTACAGAGAAGGTTCACCAGATTGATCCCTGGGATGGCAGGACTTTCATATGAAGAAAGACTGGATAGACTCGGCTTGTACTCGCTGGAATTTAGAAGATTGAGGGGGGATCTTATAGAAACTTACAAAATTCTTAAGGGGTTGGACAGGCTAGATGCAGGAAGATTGTTCCTGATGTTGGGGAAGTCCAGAACAAGGGGTCACAGTTTAAGGATAAGGGGGAAGTCTTTTAGGACCGAGATGAGAACGTTTTTTTTCACACAGAGAGTGGTGAATCTGTGGAATTCTCTGCCACAGAAGGTAGTTGAGGCCAGTTCATTGGCTATATTTAAGAGGGAGTTAGATGTGGCCCTTGTGGCTAAAGGGATCAGGGGGTATGGAGAGAAGGCAGGTACGGGATACTGAGTTGGATGATCAGCCATGATCATATTGAATGACGGTGCAGGCTTGAAGGGCCGAATGGCCTCCTCCTGCACCTATTGTCTATGTTTCTGTTTCTATGAAAAAGATTAGGTGACACTTCGGGTTGACACCCTTACTTCAGACTTTAGCAGAATGATGCCTGGATTGGGGCATTTTAGCGACAAGGAGAGGTTGGACAGACTTGGATTGTCTTCTCTGGAACGCCAATGTCTAGTGGGAGAGTCTGGGACTAGAGGTCACCGCCTCAGAATAGGAGGACGTACATTTAGAAAGAAGCTGAGGAGGAATTTCTTTAGTCAGTGGGCGGTGAATCTGTGGAATTCATCGGCACAAAAGGCTGTGGAGGCCAAGTCAGTGGATACATTTAAGGCAGAGATGGATAGATTATTGATTAGTGCGGGTGTCAGGGGTTACGGGGAGAAGGCAGGAGAATGGGGTTAGGAGGGAGAGATAGATCAGCCATGATTGAATGGCGGAGTAGACTTGATGGGTTGAATGGCCTAATTCTACTCCTATGAATTATGAACGTACGAATGGGCAGCTCCCTCCCACTCCCCCACCCCCACACACCCCCCCACCCCCACCCCCACACCCCCCCCCCCCCCACCCCCACACACAGATGGGGGTAGACTGGATGGGCCGAATGGCCTAATTCTGCTCCTCTGATTTACGAGCAGTTTGTTCCCAGTCAGACTGGGAGCAGGAACAGCAGGCCTGTGACGGGCTCCCACCTTGTTCATTAACAAGATTAAGTACTTTATCAATTGCTGTCAAATTAAATAGAGTCCTCTTTCTAATGAGGATCGGATTAGGGACGAGAGATCACCGTTTCTATGCTGGGCTGTGCCCTGTGCTCTGTGCTCTGTGCCCTGTGCTCTGTATTCTGTGCCCTGTGCCCTGTGCTCTGTGCCCTGTGCTCTGTATTCTGTGCCCTGTGCTCTGTATTCTGTGCCCTGTGCTCCTGTGCCCTGTGCTCTGTATTCTGTGCCCTGTGCTCTGTATTCTGTGCCCTGTGCTCCTGTGCCCTGTGCTCTGTATTCTGTGCCCTGTGCTCTGTATTCTGTGCCCTGTGCTCCTGTGCCCTGTGCTCTGTATTCTGTGCCCTGTGCTCTGTATTCTGTGCCCTGTGCTCTGTGCCCTGTGCTCTGTATTCTGTGCCCTGTGCTCTGTATTCTGTGCCCTGTGCTCTGTGCCCTGTGCTCTGTGCCCTGTGCTCTGGGCTCTGTGCCCTGTGCTCTGTGCTCAGGACTCTGTATGCTCTGTGCCCTGTGCTCTGTGTGTGCTCTGTGCCCTGTGCTCTGTGCCCTGTGCTCTGTGCCCTGTGCTCTGTGTGTGCTCTGTGCCCTGTGCTCTGTGCCCTGTGCTCTGTGCCCTGTGCTCTGGGCTCTGTGCCCTGTGCTCTGTGCTCAGGACTCTGTATGCTCTGTGCCCTGTGCCCTGTGCTCTGGGCTCTGTGCCCTGTGCTCTGTGCCCTGTGCTCTGGGCTCTGTGCCCTGTGCTCTGTGCTCAGGACTCTGTATGCTCTGTGCCCTGTGCCCTGTGCTCTGTGTGCGCTCTGTGCTCTGGGCTGGTGTAAAGGGGAAGCAAAGCTCTAAACTCTCACGAGAGCAGCATCAGAAAGCCAGTGTTTTGAGACTGAATGTATCAAAGAAATTTATTCTTCAGAAGATAGACACAAAATGCTGGAGTAACTCAGCGGGTCAGGCAGCGTCTCTGGAGAGAAGGAATGGGTGACGTTCTGTGTCTACTGTCGGGTTGCCAACTATCTCACTCCCAAATATGGGACAAGGTGACATCACTGCCCGGCGCTCCACTTGACCTCACCCAGCCAGCGGCCACGTGCTCCCGCTCCACCCACGGCGGCCGCCCGGGCCGGGAGGCAGGTTGCTAGGCAACCTCGGTTAGGCAGCGCCCAGGCCTCCGGGCCTACACTGTCCGGGCCTACACTGTCCGGACCTACACTGTCCGGTCCTATACTGTCCGGACCTACACTGTCCGGACCTACAGCGTCCAGGCCTACAGCGCCCCTCCGGGCCTAATACGGGACAAGGGCGGTCCCGTACGGGACAAACCAATTTAGCCCAAAATACGGGATGTCCCGGCTAATACGGGACAGTTGGCAACCCTAGTCTACTGCCAGTAAAGTCCATCTTGGAGAACATGCTGATGTTTGACACCGTAGACCAACAAACAGTGAAGGGATGAGTGAGACAGGGACACATTGCAGGAGAATGATAAAATGCAAAAGAAAAACATTTAAAAAACTATATATTTTTAAATTAGTCATCTGATCTTTGAAAAAAACAACCCAATGCCTGAATTGGGAAATGGCAGGCATGACAAATGTGATTTCCTTTTCCTGAATAAATTACATGTTAATAATAACAGTTCAGCGACATTTTTCACAGCATCTGTGAGAGTTTTATCTGTTAGGTTCAGAGTGGATGTGAGCAGAGCTTTGAATACATTACAGGTTGTGTGGTGCCAGCATCGCATGTTAACTGCTTTAGACTTTAGAGATACAGCGTGGAGAAACAGGCTCTTCGGCCCATCGTGTCCTCACCGACCAACGATCACACCGTACACTACACTACCCTACACACACACGAGGGGCAATTCACAATTAAACCAAGCCAATCAGCCTACAAACCTCTACCTCTTTGAAGCTTGGGAGGAAACCAGAGCACCCGGAGAAAACCCACACGGTCACAGGAAGAACGTACAAACTCCGTACGGAAAAGCAGGATTGAACCCGGGTCTCTGGCGCTGTAAGGCAGCAACTCTACCGCTGCGCCACCGTGCCGCAAAAAACTGTGTCGCCACTTTACTGAGCCTTAAGGAGCTTCCATTGAACTCACATTGTCATAGAACATGGAACTGTACAGCACTGGAACAGGCCCTTCGGCCCACAATGTCTGTGCTGGACATGATGCCATGATGCCAAGACATCTGCCTGCACATACTGAAGAAGGGCCTCGACCCGAAACGTCACCCTCCCGAGATGCTGCCTGACCTGCTGAGTTACTCCAGCATTTTGTGAATAAATACCTTCGATTTGTACCAGCATCTCCAGTTATTTTCTTGCACATCATAAATATGGTTTATGTAATAACTAAGTTATTTTTCCTGCAGGATTTTCAAAATGATAGTTTAAGTTTATTTTATTGCCACAGGTAATAAACTACCTTTTCACCGTGGGAAGTGATAAGTCTATTTTTGTTACTTCAAGCTAACAATACTATAGTTTACTGATGGTGGATGATCAGCCATGATCACAATGAATGGCGGTGCTGGCTCGAAGGGCCAAATGGCCTCCTCTTGCACCTATTTTCTATGTTTCTATGTATGTTCCCTTGTTCAATAAAGTATTGTTGCACAAATGCCAATAGAAGTGATTGCTTATCAATTTCAATGGCCACCCTCAGTATAACTGAGAGAATTTCTTAAGAAACAATGGAGTCTGATTACTGCAGGGAGGTTCCATGGAAACAGTTTTTCCCCCAGACTGTTTTTTTCCAAGACTGCTTTTTTCTGTTTGCCAATTTCCAAATTAACTTTGAAGTACTTCTGTAGTTCCCAACCAAAATCACAAATTCAGCCCGCGTAATACGAACAATGTTAGGCAGAAAATGCTGGAGTAACTCAGCGGGACAGGCAGTATCTCTGGATAGAAGGATTGGGTGGCGTTTCGAGTAGAGACCCTTCTTCAGACTGAGAGTCAGGAGAGCGGGAGATATGGCAGGGTGTGGTGTGAAAACGAGACATCAAAGGGATGAGGGTCAAGGATAATGTGGAACAGATCATCGTTATCTGGGAGAAGGTGACAAAGTTAACCATCCCCATTGATGTCTCATAGAAACATAGAAACAGAAAATAGGTGCAGGAGTAGGCCATTCGGCCCTTCGAGCCTGCACCGCCATTCAATATGATCATGGCTGATCATCCAGCTCAGTAGTCTGTACCTGCCTTCTCTCCATACGCCCTGATCCCTTTAGCAAAAAGGGCCACATCTAACTCCCTCTTAAATATAGCCAATGAACTGACCTCAACTACCTTCTGTGGCAGAGAATTCCACAGATTCACCACTCTCTGTGTGAAGAAATGTTTTCTCATCTCGGTCCTAAAAGACTTCCCCCTTATCCTTAAGCTGTGACCCCTGGTTCTGGACTCCCCCAACATCGGGAACAATCTTCCCGCATCTAGCCTCTCCAACCCCTTACGAATTTTATATGTTTCTATAAGATCCCCCCTCAGTCTTCTAAATTCCAGCGAGTACAAGCCTAGTCTATCCAGTCTTTCTTCATATGAAAGTCCTGCCATCCCAGGGATCAATCTAGTGAACCTTCTCTGTACTCCCTCTAAGGCAAGTCCACAGATTCACAACTCTCTGGGTGAAAAGGTTTTTCTTCATCTCAGTCCTAAATGGCCTGCCCCTTATTCTTAAACTGTGTGACCCCCTGGTTCTGGACTCCCCCAAACATCGGGAAAAAAATTTCTGCATCTAACCTGTCCAATCCCTTGAGAATTTAATATGGTTTTTTTAAGATCCTGATATTTAAAACTGAGGTGAGAAAAAACTTTTTGACCCAGAGAGTTGTGAATCTGTGGAATTCTCTGCCACAGAAGGCAGTGGAGGCCAATTCACTGGATGAATTTAAAAGAGAGTTAGAAAGAGCTCTAGGGGCTAGCGGAATCAAGGGACATGGGGAGAAGGCAGGCACGGGTTACTGATTGTGGACGATCAGCCATGATCATATTGAATGGCGGTGCTGGCTCAAAAGGCCAAATGGCCTCCTCCTGCACCTATTGTCTATTGTCTATCACAATGAATGGCAGTGCTGGCTCGAAGGGCTGAATGGCCTCCTTCTTCACCTATTTTCTATGTTTCTATCCCCTCTCATCCTTCTTAATTCCAGTGAATATAAAGCCAGTCGACCCACTCTTTCATAAAATATTCTCTTCATAAAAAATGGATCACCAATTACTGGGGAAGCATATGGTGTTCTGTAAAACTTCTTCTATCGTTCAGTAACTTGGCTGAATACAGCGTCCGTAATACATGAGATGTGTTGTGTGGATGGATTATGAGAGAATGATACCAATGAATGTTTAATGTGCAATTTATAAAGAGAATGGAACCGTGACACTAAGTGCCACACACAGGGACCACTTTGATCTTGTACGGAGATCACGCCAGGCTCCAAGTGCAGTGGTTAACATGACCTGTATTCACTGGAGTTTAGAAGGATGAGAGGGGATCTGATAGAGACGTATAACATTATGGAAGGCACTGTGTGTCCCAGATAGAACAATGTTGACATTCCTACTTGCTGCAGCACAACAGAATATGTAAACATAGTACACTGCAAACACTGTAATAAACCAGAGAAAAAAACAAGTTCATCGTTCAGTGTGTGCTTGTGGGTATGTAGATATATATATAGTGCGTAGAAAGGAACTGCAGATGCTGGTTTACACCAAAGGAAGGCACAAAATGCCGGAGTAACTCAGCGGGACAGGCAGCATCTCTGGAGAGAAGGAATGGGTGACGTTTTAGACAATAGACAATAGGTGCAGGAGTAGGCCATTCGGCCCTTCGAGCCAGCACCGCCATTCAATGTGATCATGGCTGATCATTCTCAATCAGTACCCCGTTCCTGCCTTCTCCCCATACCCCCTGACTCCACTATCCTTAAGAGCTCTATCTAGCTCTATCTTGAATGCATTCAGAGAATTGGCCTCCACTGCCTTCTGAGGCAGAGAATTCCACAGATTCACAACTCTCTGACTGAAAAGGTTTTTCCTCATCTCCGTTCTAAATGGCCTACCCCTTATTCTTAAACTGTCGGTCAAGACCCTTCTTCAGATTGAGAGTCAGGGGAGAGGGATATATATATATATATATATATATATATATATATATATATAAATACACACACACACACACACATGAAAACAAACAAATAATAGTCCAAAAAGACAAAACTGATGCCCCCAAGTATATGTAGTTCTGAGCTTATTTGTAGTGTTTAATAGCCCGATGGCTGTCGGGAAGATATTTATTAATTTTAGGTTTAGTTTCACTATTGTCACCTGTACTGGGGTAGAGTGAAGAGCTTTGTTTTCAATGCAAACTGATCAGATGTACCATACCCAAGGTATTTATTCACAAAATGCCGGAGTAACTCAGCGGGTCAGGCAGCATCTCAGGAGAGAAGGAATGGGTGACGTTTCAGGTCGAGACCAACTTATGTCCAAGACACCTCTCCATCTCCTCGATAACTTCCGGTTTCCAGGCCCCCATTCTGGGGTACAGAGGGACCTTGGAGTACAGGTACACAAGTCCTTGAAGGCAGCAGGACAGGTGGACAGGGTGGTCAAAAAGGCATATGGGTTACTGGCCTTCATTAGCCGGGGCATCGAGTATAAAAGTAGGGGGGTAATGATGGAATTGTACAGAACACTGGTGAGGCCACAGCTGGAGTATTGTGTACAGTTCTGGTCACCACATTATAGAAAGGATGTGATAGCTTTGGAGAGGGTGCAGAGGAGATTCACCAGGATGCTGCCAGGGATGAAGGGCCTCGGCTATGAGGAGAGACTGAGCAGACTGGGGTTGTTTTCCCTGGAGCAGAGAAGGCTGAAAGGGGACATGATCGAGGTGTACAAGATCATGAGGGGCATAGATAAGGTAGATGGCGGGGAACTTCTTCCACTGGTGGAAGGTTGAACAACGAGGGGACATAGATACAGGGTAAGGGGAGGGAGGTTTCGGGGGGATGTGAGAAAGAACTTTTTCACCCAGAGGGTGGTTGGAGTCTGGAACTCACTGCCTGGGGTGGTGGTGGAGGCGGGAACACTCACAAAGTTTAAGAGGCATTTGGATGGGCACTTGAAATGCTACAACATTCAGGGCTGCGGTCCAAATGCGGGAAAATGGGATTAAAATTAGACTGTGTTTGGTAACGGGCGGCATGGACACGATGGGCCGAAGGGCCTCTTTCTGTGCTGTAGGACTCTATGACTCTGTGACTCATCAAAAAAAACATCAGCACCATCATGGACCTCACCATTTCCGGCGATCTACCCCCCAGTGCCTCCAAACCTATAGTTCCCCAGCCCCGCAAGGCCCGATTCTACCTCCTACCTAAAATCCATAAACAGAACTGTCCCGGCAGACCCATTGTCTCTGCCTGCTCATGTCCCACCAAACTTATTTCCACCTACCTCGACGCCATCCTACCCCCCCCCTGGTCAAATCCCTCCCCACCTACGTCCAAGACACCTCACACGCTCTCCGTCTCCTCGATAACTTCCGGTTCCCAGGCCCCCACTCCCTCATCAAAAAGTCAACGAGAGATGTGCCCTACCCTCTCTCTCAAGCCAAACTCCAGTAAAACAGACAGAGCAAAGGGGAAGCTACAGAATGCAGTTGGCATCATCGAAGTGCACCCGTTCCATAGGCCAGCACCCTGCCATGACTGCAGCCAGCAGTCTCCTCGAGATAACTTCCAGCCATCTGCTGCTGCAGACCTACCTTGTAAATACAGGGAAATAAATCAGCTTAGGTTGGCTGCATCCGACAACAGCAGAGGGGATTATCATCAAACAGACACCCTCTTTGTGGTTCAAATCTCAGTTTAGTGTAGAGATACAGAGGCAGCACGGTGGTAGAGCTGATGCCACATAGCGCCCAGAGACCCTGACTACGGACGCTTGTCTGTACGGAGTTTGCACGTTTTCCCCGTGACCTGCGCGGGTTTTCTCCGGGTGCTCCGGTTCCCTCCCACACTCCACAAAGAAGCGCGGGTTTGTAGGTCGATCGGCCCTATGTACATTCTCCCCCGTGTGTGGGGGAGCGGATGGGAAAGCGGGATAACACAGAACATAGTGTCAAACGTCCAAGAGTGAAGAGTGGCAAGTTGTCAAATGTGCATAACATGGAACAATTAAATCCTTGCAGGTGGCGGGTGATCGACGGTGGGCACGGACCTGGTGGGCAGAAGGTCCCGTTAACAGGCTGACCCTTTAGACCAGTTCTCTGATGCTGATACGTCTCGCCTGACTAGATCTCCTGAGCATGGAACCCAAGCCCTCGGCTTCAGTTTGCTTCGCACTTGACCAAGTATCTAGAGTGCTGGGATCACGCAGCAAAACTGTGTGTATGTGTAGACACAAGGAACTGCAGATGCTGGTTTACACCAAAGGTAGAGGCAGGAAACATGTTCCCAATGTTGGGGGAGTCCAGAACAAGGGGCCACAGTTTAAGAATAAGGGGTAGGCCATTTAGAACGGAGATGAGGAAAAACTTTTTCAGTCAGAGTTGTGAATCTGTGGAATTCTCTGCCTCAGAAGGCAGTGGAGGCCAATTCTCTGAATGCATTCAAGAGAGAGCTAGATAGAGCTCTTAAGGATAGCGGAGTCAGGGGGTATGGGGGGAAGGCAGGAACAGGGTAGTGATTGAGAATGATCAGCCATGATCACATTGAATGGTGGTGCTGACTTGAATGGCCGAATGGCCTCCTCCTGCACCTATTGTCTATTGTTACTCCAGGATTTTGTGTCTACCTCAGGTTTGTAGGTTAATTGGCTTCGGTAACATTGTAAAGTGTCCCGTGTGTGTGTGTGTGTATAGGATAGTTAACACTCGCTGGTCGGCGTGGACTCGGTGGACCGAAGGGCCTGTTTCTGCGCTCTATCTCTGAACTGAAGCAGAAGGGCCCACTGAACGATTGCTTTGTGTTGACCAGCGTTGAGTCGGGGGGAACAGTGAGGTGTACTGGCAAACACTACAGGCACAGGAAAACAAAGTAGTATCAGAGCCCTGGTTACACTAGTCGAACAAGGTTCCTCAAACATGCAGTCATCTTGGAGGGCAGCCAATGTCCGCATATCACAGCCACGTCTAACCAGCTGCCAACACCCAGTGTTGTTCCTGTTCCTGTGCTGTACTGTTCTATGTTCTAATGTTTGTTTTTAATTCAGAGTAGGGGTGCCAACTATCTCACTCCCAAATAAGGGACAAGGTGACGTCACCGCCCCGCGCCCCACGTGACCTCACCCAGCCAGCGGCCACATGCTCCCGATGGGTCCCGATCCGAAACATCACCTACCTCGGACACAGCCTCAGAATTATAGGATGGTCTTTTAGGAAGGAGATGAGGAGAAATTTCTTTAGTCAGAATGTGGTGAACCTGTGGAATTCTTTGCCGCAGAAGGATGTGGAGGCCAAGTCAGTGGATATATTTAAGGCAGAGATAGATAGATTCTTGATTAATACAGGTGTCAGAGCTTATGGGGAGAAGGCAGGAAAAATGGGGTTAGGAGGGAGAGATAGATCAGCCATGGTTGAATGGCGGAGTAGACTTGATGGGCCGAATGGCCTAATTCGACTAGAGGGTGTGAGCTATAGGGAGAGGTTGAGTAGGCTGGGTCTCTATTCCCTGGAGCACAGGAGGATGAGGGGAGATCTTATAGAGGTGTACAAAATCATGAGAGGATTAGATCAGGTAGCTGCACAGAGTCTCTTGCCCAGAGTAGGGGAATCGAGGACCAGAGGACATAGGTTTAAGGTGAAGGGGAAAAGATTCAATACGAATCTGAGGGGTAACTTCTTCACACAGAGGGTGGTGGGTGAATGGAACAAGCTGCCAGAGGAGGTAGTTGAGGCAGGGAATATCCCAACATTTAAGAAACAGACAGGTACATGGATAGGACAGGTTTGGAGGTATATGGACCAAACGCGGGCAGGTGGGGCAAGTGCAGCTGGGATATGTTGGCCGGTGTGGGCTGAAAGGCCTGTTTCCACACTGTACCACTCCATGTCACTCTCCATGCTGCCTGACCTGCTGAGTTCCTCCAGCATTCTGTGTCTATCCTTGGTAAACCAGCATCTCTCCAGTTACATAGAAAGACATAAAAATGGGTGCAGGAGGAGGCCATTTGGCCCTTTGAGCCAGCACCGCCATTCATTATCATCATGGCTGATCATCCACAATCAGTAACCCGTGCCTGCCTTCTCACCATATCCCTTGATTCCACTAGCCCCAAGAGCTCTATCTAACTCTCTTTTAAATTCATCCAGTGAATTGGCTTACACTGCCTTCTGTGGCAGAGAATTCCACAAATTCACAACTCTCTGGGTGAAAAAGCTTCTTCTCACCTCAGTTTTAAATGGCCTCCCCTTTATTCTTAGACTGTGTGTCCCCTGGTTCTGGACTCCCCCAACATTGGGAACGTTTTTCCTGCATCTAGCTTGTTTAGTCCTTTTATGATTTTATACGTCTCTATAAGATCCCATCTCATCCTTCTAAACTCCAGTGAATACAAGCCCAGTCTTTCCAATCTCTCCTCATATGGCAGTCCCAGGGCTTAACCTCGTGAATCTACGCTGCACTACCTCAATAGCAAGGACGTCCTTCCTCAAATGAGGAGACCAAAACTGCACACAATACTCCAGATGTGGTCTCACCGAGGCACTGTACAACTGCAGAAGGACTTCTTTGCTCCTGTACTCAAATCCTTTCGTTATGAAGGCCAACATGCCATTATCTTTCTTCACTGCCTGCTGTACCTGCACGCATACTTTCAGTGACTGGTGTACAAGGACACCAAGGTCTCGTTGCACTTCCCCTTTACCTAATCTGGCACCATTGAGATAATAATCTGCCTCCTTACTTTTGCCGCCAAAGTGGACAACCTCACATTTATCTACATTATACTGCATCTGCCATGCATCTGCCCACTCACTCAACCAGTCCAAGTCA
This sequence comes from Rhinoraja longicauda, assembly GCF_053455715.1. NCBI lineage: Eukaryota > Metazoa > Chordata > Chondrichthyes > Rajiformes > Arhynchobatidae > Rhinoraja > Rhinoraja longicauda. Next base: position 58,256,238 of record NC_135962.1, on the reverse strand, counting down.
CCACTGCAACCTCCTAACATCCTCTTCGCGGTTCACACTGCCACCCAGCTTGATGTAATCCGCAAACTTGCTGGTGTTACTTCTAATTCCATCATTCTGGTTAATCGGAGGGCAACATGTGGGGGGGGAGCTGATCTGGGAGGACTGGGAGAGCAACAAGGAACTGCAGATGCTGGCTTAAACCGAAGATAGACACAAAAAGCTGGAGTAACCCAGAGGCTCAAGCGAAATGGAATAGGTGACGTTTCAGGTCAAGACCCTTCATCATACAGAGAGTTAGGGGATAGAGGAATGAGAGATATAGACAGTGATATTCCACCCAGAGAGTTGTGAATCTGTGGAATTCTCTGCCACAGAGGGCAGTGAAGGCCAATTCATTGGATGTTTTCAAGAGAGAATTAGATAGAGCTCTTCGGGCTAACGGAATCAAGGGATATGGGGATTGAGCAGGAACGGGGTACTGATTTTGGATGATCGGCCATGATCATATTGAATGGTGGTGCTGGCTTGAAGGGCCGAATGGCCTCCTCCTGCACCTATTTTCTATGTTCTATGTCTATATAGAGAGACATAGAACAAATTAATGAAAGATACGCAAAGCGTAACGATGATCAGGGAAAGGTTGAGCCCACACCAGTCCATTGTTGGATGTGAAGGTGATAACAATAGACAATAGGTGCAGGAGGGGGCCATTCGGCCCTTTGAGTCAGCACCACCATTCAATGTGATCATGGCTGATCATTCTCAATCAGTACCCCGTTCCTGCCTTCTCCCCATACCCCCTGACTCCGCTATCCTTAAGAGCTCTATCTAGCTCTCTCTTGAATGCATCCAGAGAATTGGCCTCCACTGCCTTCTGAGGCAGAGAATTCCACAGATTCACAACTCTCTGGGTGGAATATCACCGTCTATATCTCTCGTTCCTCTATCCCCTGACTCTCGATAATGATGAAGGGTCTTGACCTGAAACGTCACCTATTCCTTTTCGCTAGAGATGCCGCCTGAGTTATACAGGCAGTGAAACTCAACAGGACGACAGCGAAACCAGTGGGGCGACTAGGGTGGGGGAGGGTTGGGAGAGAGAGAGAGAGAGAGAGAGAGAGAGAGAGAGAGAGAGAGAGAGAGAGAGAGAGAGAGAGAGAGAGAGAGAGAGAGAGAGAGAGAGAGAGAGAGAGAGAGAGAGAGAGAGAGAGAGAGAGAGAGAGAGAGAGAGAGAGAGAGAGAGAGAGAGAGGGGTTACTTGAAGTTAGAGAAATTGATATTCGTGCCGCGGGTTGTAAACTGCCATTGCTTTTGTTGCAACACAAGGAACTGCAGATGCTGGAATCTTGAGTTAAAAAAAAGTGGTGCAGCAGTATCACAAACTAAACGAAGCCAAAGTCAACAGCAATAGTCAATTTATTTGTCACATACACATAAATGTGCAGTGAAATGAAAAATTACCCGCAGTCCAACAATAAGACCAATAAAAAATAAGCAATAAAAATGCAATAACACATACAATCGTAAACCAACACCAAACAAAAGAAACATCCATCACAGTGAGTCTCCTCCAGTCACCTCCTCACTGTGATGGAAGGCCAGAATGTCTTTTTCTCTTCCCCTGCCGTCTTCTCCCGCGGTCAGGGGGTAGAGCAAAGGGGAAGATTCAGAGCGCAGAGTGTAATTGTCAGCATGCAGTCAACACTCTGAGTTCCATGGAAAACCCTGCTCCTTCAGCAAAAATGTCAAACCCTGATACGATCTGGAAAGACTAGTTATCTCACTCACTGCATTCAATGTTAAATCCCCAGGCTCTAGCTGTACCCAGAAGAAAGAGAACTTGTTCTTTAACCTGATGTTTGGGTTCTTGGAACTGAATAGGAGATCAACGACTCCATTTAGCCCCACCTGCATTGCTCAAATCATGGTATCACAAAAATGCTGGTATAAGAAAATAACTGCAGATGCTGTTACAAATCGAAGGTATTTATTCACAAAATGCTGGAGTAACTGTACGGAGTTTGTACGTTCTCCCCGTGACCTGCGTGGGTTTTCCCCAAGATCTTCGGTTTCCCCTCACACTCCAAAGACGTGCAGGTTTGTAGGTAAATTGGCTTGGTGTAAATGTAAACTGTCCCTTGTGTGTGGAGGATAGTGTTAGAGTGCGGGGATCGCTGGGCCGAGAGGCTGTTTCTGTACTATATCTTTAAACTAAACTTAAAAACAAATAATAGACAATAGGTGCAGGAGTAGGTCATTTGGCCCTTCGAGCCAGCACCGCCATTCAATGTGATCATGGCTGATCATTCTCAATCAGTACCCCGTTTCTGCCTTCTCCCCATACCCCCTGACTCCGTTATCCTTAAGAGCTCTATCCAGCTCTCTCTTGAATGCATTCAGATAATTGGCCTCCACTGCATTCTGAGGCAGAGAATTCCACAGATTCACAACTCTCTGACTGAAAAGGTTTTTCCTCATCTCCGTTCTAAATGGCCTACCCCTTATTCTTAAACTGTGGCCCCTGGTTCTGGACTCCCCCAACATTGGGAACACGTTTCCTGCCTCTAACGTGTCCAACCCCTTAATAATCTTATATGTTTCGATAAGATCCCCTCTCATCCTTCCAAATTCTAGTGTATACAAGCCTAGTCGCTCCAGTCTTTCAACATATGACAGTCCCGCCATTCCGGGAATTAACCTAGTAAACCTACGCTGCACGCCCTCAATAGCAAGAATAAACAGACAATACTAGTCCAAAACCAGGGGTTTTCTCCAGAACTTGAAGTTCTACTCCAGAACCAGGGGTCACGGTGTGAGAATAAGGGGTAGGCCATTTAGGAATGAGATGAGGAAAAACTTTTTCACCCAAAGAGTTGTGAATCTGTGGAATTCTCTGCCGCAGAAGGCAGTGGGGGCCGATTCACTGGATGTTTTCAAGAGAGAGTTAGATATGGCTGTTAGGGCTAACGGAATCAAGGGATATGCGGTTCTGATTGTGGACGATCAGCCATGATCATGTTGAACGGCGGTGCTGGCTCGAATGGCCAAATGGCCTACTCCTGCATCTATTTTCTGTGTTTCTATGTTTCTAAAAGACAAAAACAATGTCCCCAAGTCTACACGTCCCGAAGGGCCTGTTTCCACGCTACATCTCTAAACTAAGCAAACCCGTGTGCGGTACCAATCCTGCGCATTTGTCAGTCCTACTTGGCTCGGAGTGACCTCTGAGACACCAATCCCATATTATCACGGCTTCATCACTTCAATTAATCTCTACCCCTCTGCCAGTGTGATTTGATTTTTGCAAGAGGATTTGCGCATTAGGCAATCAAATTGATTAAATCTGCTCCTGAAATTGTAGTTCTCTTTAAATAAGCAGAAATATGCCAGAGCTGAGAGTCACAACCTATTCGTTGGAGCTTGTTACATCATCAGGAGTGTTTTACTGTAACACGTCCCCCAAACGGAACAATGAAGTTCTTACTTGCAAGCAGCACAACAGATCGGTCAACACCGCGCTCTGTAAAACCCATAACAAAACGATAATTTAAAAAAAAGTCTATCTATAAAAAACGGACACAGTGGCAGAGTTGCTGCCTTAAAGAGCCGGGAACACGGGTTGGATCCTGTCATGTGTGGAGTTTGTACGGTCTCCCCTTGACCGAGGCAGCGTGAAGCGTAGAGGTTGAACAGCAGTGCTGCAAGCACTGACAAGCTGCCTTGTCAAGCTGGACATGGTACAGAGGGGATTTACGAGGATGTTGCCAGGAGATTTTATGAGGATGTTGCCAGGACTAGAGGGCGTGAGCTTTAGGGAGAGGTTGAGTAGGCTGGGACACTATTCCCTGGAGCGCAGTAGGATGCGGAGTGATCATATCGAGGTGTATAAAACCAAGAGAAGAATAGATCGGGTAGATGCACAGAGTCTCACCCAGAGTAGGTGAATCGAGGACCCAGAGGACACAGATTTAAAGGGAAGGGGAAAGGATTTAATAGGAATCCGAGGGGTAACTTTTTCACACAAAGGGTGGGTGGGTGTATGGAACAACCTGCCAGAGGAGGTAGATGAGGCTGGGACTATCCCAATGTTTAAGAAACTATTATGCAGGTACATGGATAAGACAGGTTTGTAGGGATATGGACCAAACGCATGCAGGAGGGACTAGTGTAGCTGGGACATTGTTGGCCGGTGTGGGCGAGTTGGGCCGAAGGGCCTGTTTCCCCACTGTATCAGTCTATGACTCTATTAACAACCTGGGCCTCTCCTCTCTGGATTTGAGAACGATCACAATGAATCTTGCAGAAGTCTCGAGACGACAAAGTAAACACAGGGATGTAGAAACAAGGAGCTGCAGATGTTGGTTTCAGTGCTGAAGTAACTCAGCAGGTCAGGCAGCACCCCTGAAATGCAGGGATGCTTTTTATCTGCTCTCGGTCCTCTTCTCACTCCTACCGTTGGGCAGGAGGTACAGAAGCCTGAGGCCCCACACCACCAGGTTCAGGGATGGCTACTTTCCTGCAACCATCAAGCTCATGGAATGACCTAAACAACTTTTTATATAAGTCTCTTTCTGGCACCTCAGGACATTTTACTATGTCAACAAGCTGTTTTATCAACATGCAAAGTCAACAATGCAGGTGAAATGTGAAATTAAGAGGGCAAAAATACAATGTTCTATACCTAGATACCTATCCCTAGAACAGCAGCCCTCTCCCCATCAGAACTGCCCCCCCCATCGACTCCTTTAAGTCCAGGCTCAAAACCTATTTCTACTCACTAGCGTTTGAGGCCCTCTGTGGGGGCGCTGTGAACTGTTTATGTATGTGCTGTTATGTTTGTGTGCCATTGTATGTTCGTTGTTAGTACCTGAACTGATGTACAGCACTTTGGCCAACGTGGGTTGTTTTTAAATGTGCTATACAAATAAGAATTGACTTGACTTTATCGCAAGAGGATTTGAACACCGATCCATGGAAGCCTTCCTAACTCTACACTGTGTTCCTCCGTTGCCACAACAGATCAACAGCAGATGCCATCTCACTGCTTCTGCTCTAGGCCATCTGCATAACAGGAAAACATAGGATTTAATGGAAACAAGTTTAAATCAATGGGCAGCTCAAAAATCTGAAACTTTAGCCTAGAAACCTGACACTGAGGGGCAACTACAAAACCAAGATGGAATTAGAGGGTATAACATAGAAAATAGGTGCAGGGGGAGGCCATTTGAAGCCAGCACCGCCATTCATTGTGATCATGGCTGATCATGCACAATCAGTAACCCGTGCCTGCCTTCTCCCCATATCCCTTGATTCCGCTAGCCCCGAGAACTCCATCCAACTCTCTTTTAAATTCATCCAGTGAATTGGCCTCCACTGCCTTCTGTGGCAGAGAATTCCACAAATTCACAACTCTGGGTGAAAACGTTTTTCCTCACCTCAGTTTTAAATGGCCTCCCCTTTATTCTTAGACTGTGGCCCCTGGTTCTGGACTCCCCCAACATTCAATAATTTTATACCTCTCTATAAGATCCCCTCTCATCCTTCTAAACTCCAGTGAATACAAGGCCATTCTTTCCAACCTTTCCTCATATGACAGTCCCGCCATCCCGGGGATTAACCTCGTGAACCTACGCTGCACTGCCTCAATAGCAAGGACGTCCTTCCTCAAATTAGGAGACCAAAACCCCACACTATAACATTTCAATCTTCTCTGGCAAGCGGCCAAATTAATTTGGTAACGTCCCTCAGTTGACCAGGGAACCCTCACAGGGGCAAATCCTATCCAATCTCCCCACTAAAGTTCAGATTCTTAAAAGAATTAACAGGACTTCAGAGTCTCTGACTTGACCGCGGCACAAATTGGTTGTGACATCTTTACACAAGGTAATTGTGTTCTCAAATAGACATCCTCAAGGCAAAGCTGCAGGAGGGACTCAGCAGAGAAAGGGTCAGGAAACTGAGGAGATAGTCCAGATAAAGGTCTTGATCCAAAAACATTGTTTGTCTATTCCCTACACAGTTAATGCCTGGCCCACTGAATTCCTCCAGAATTTCCCTTCCAAAATATTGAATGAATTAATTATGTTTAATTCAGAGAAACAGGCGCTTCGGCCCATACCCTAGCACCATCCTACACACCAGGGACAATTTGACCATAGAATATTACCCTGCAAACCATTACGTCTTTAGAATGTAGGAGTAATCCGGAGCACCCGGAGAAAACCCGCGTGGTCAAAGGGAAAACGTACAAACTCAGACCACATCCGTAGTCAGAATTATACCCGAGTCTCTGGTGCTGTAAGGTTGCAACTCTACTGCTATGCCACCGTGCGACCCTAAAATTCAGAAAACATAGAAAATAGGTGCAGGAGTAGGTCATTCGGCCCTTCAAGCCACCACCTCCAGTCAATATGATCATGGCTGATCATCCAAAATCAGTATCCCGTTCCTATTTTCTTCCCTTGATTCCGTTAGCCCTAAGAGCCATATCTAACTCTCTCTTGAAAACATCCAGTGAATTGGCCTCCACTGCCTTCTGTGGCAAATAATTCCAGATTCACAACTCACTGGGTGAAAAAGTCTTTCCTCATCTCAGTCCTAAATGGCCTACCACTTATTCTTAAACTGTGACCCCTGGTTCTGGACTCCCCCGACATGTGTAACATTTTTCCTGCATCTGGCCTGTCCAAGAATTTTATGTTTCTATAAGATCCCCTCTCGCCCTTCTAAATTCCAGTGAATACAAGTTTCTATAAGATCCCCTCTAAATTCCAGTGAATACAGTCGATCCATTCTTTCATCAAAGTTAAATTGCAGGAAAAGGAATTTTGTGGTTTGAACGAAGGACTAGACAACTTCTTGGATACAGAAAAGACAATTGAAAACGCACGTGATAAAATAACCGTTTAGTGGTGTATTTCTGCGTTAGTCAATACAATTGAAGTAGAAATATGGAGCAGTGTTATCATTGGCTGCTATCATATCCGACAAAATTCTGCAGAAAATGACATTGAACAAACACAGCTGATGGTCATCGTGGATATTATCAGTGAGTACTGCAGAAGTGGTTAAGTTACTGAGTTAGTAAGGGTGGGGCTGCCTCCGTGTGTGGCAGTAGATAGGAATTTGAAGGGAATCTGAAGGTCACCCATCCCTTCTCTCCAGAGATGCAGCCTGTTACTCCAGCGTTGTGTCCATTTTCAGTGTAAACCAGCATCTGCAGTTCCTTCTTACACAGATGAGAATTTTAGTATTGTCTGAAGAAAGGTCTCGACCCGAAACATCACCCACTCCTTCTCTCCAGAGATATGGTAGCCTGCTGAGTTACTCCAGCATTTTTTGTCAACCTCAGAATTTTAGTATTAGTAAGTGTGGAAACATGCCCTTTGGCCCACTGAGTCCGCACCAATGCACACCAGGGAAACTATATTTGGCGTGTAGGTGGAAATCGCTGCACACAGGGGAAAACCCCCACAGGTCACAGTGAGAATGTACAAACTCCGTACAGACAAGCACCCAAAGTCAGGATTGAACCCAGGTCTCTGGCACTGCAAGGCAGCAATTCTTCTGCTGCACCACTGTACTGTGCAAATGTTCGGAGAACCTTTGGAACGGTTGGCACCAGACAACTGGCGACACTCAAGGTCTGCTGTACGTTTTTACTAGCGTGGTATGCAAAACAAAGCATTTGCTGCACACAAGGTACATGTGACAATAAAATTTAATTGACCAGATTGGTTGCTTGAGGAAATGACCATACACCACCAGACAATGGTGCAGTTGAAATTCAAGAGATATGGGGCAATCAGCAATTCTGCTCATGGAAAATGTATATCGGCAAGCTGTGCACAAACAGCATCTAATTCTACCCCAAACAGGCATGAATGAGCACTCAAGCTGAGAAGTTAGATAGAACTATGGGAGCAAAAAGGGAATTTAAAGAGTAAATATGTAATTTGTTTATAATGGTACCAAAGTACACAAGAACTGAACTTCAGCCTGCTATCTGCGCTGGCCATGAATTAAAATTAAACAAATCTTATTTCTCTGCGAATTGTGCATATCCCATCATTTGCTGTCTGTTGTATCTTCCACAGGAAGGGAGACGTGTAGGTAGCCTGTAGGCTGTCGAACAATAGGATCCACCCCACACACAGAACCCGTCACCAAAGCGCAGGACTGGTGTGACCAGTTTGATCGCTGCCTTTGTAAAGGCTTCTGCCACTATTCCTGGAAAAACCCCTCCTTGAAAGCAAATTCCAACCTTACCTGTTTTGACTATTGCTAACCTACAGTTAAACTTTCAACTGCCCCTGAAATGACCCAATAATTTACCAAATTCTGAATGCAAACTTAAATCGCAGGCCTAGCTTGGAAGAACTGGTAAACATGAGACCAATTGCCCCCCCTGTTCCTCCCACAAAATGGATGGAAAATCTACTCAGATGATCAGGAAAACCAAATAGAAACAAAACTGACCAGATCTAGCTCTGGGCACCTGTACCTAAAAAAAACCCAGGTACAAACCCAAAGCTGCCCCATTGACACTCTGAAACAGCACCTCAGGTTATCACAAGCTTCTGTTGTCGAAACTGAGCAATTACCACCCCCAATTGTAATTACCTCTGGAAACATTTGTTTGCCACTATATTGGTCTCATTTTCTACACTTCCAAGTCTACAATCACTACCCTGTGTCCATTCTATCTTGGGTAGGTAAAGAACTCCATGTTAGTTTCAAGCTATGACTCTACCTTGGGCCACGTGTTCACTTTTTCTTGGAACTGTTTGCACTCCGGATGAGGTGAGATGCATGGCATACAATCTCTTGTTCAACCAAAAGTTTAATCTTATTTCAAAGTAAAAAGAATCAATGAATAATTAGTCTAGTGAGTGAGATGTAGCTGCCTCGAGGTACTAATCAGACAATTGGGAAAAATTTGACAAATTCACAATGCTATTCACAAATAGCACTACTGGCTCAGTTTATTGGTGTAGCTTTTGCTAAAACTTTAATACAGAAAGCATTAAGTTTGGTCTGCATATTTACAACATAGCAATATTAAGTTTCATCTGATACACGTTTGAGAAACCAGCATCTCCCACATCTAACAGCATCAAGAAAGATGCACGATCAGCATACAACCTGCCAATATTATAGACCCTACAATATTTGAGATGCATCATATCAATCCCCAAAACAATTACATCTGTAGATTAACAGTTCAGTGTCAGCTTATCATGGCCTTAGCTGTGGTTCAAATTCAAGAATGCTAACCAGTCGGACTGGAACGGTACATCTGCAATCAGTATACATGAAGCTGCCTTCAGGAAATCTCAGGCCAGTTCATTGTCCAAGTTGGGGAATGGAGGAAGGATCTATGATCCAACCCTATGCATGCCAGCAAGGAACCTGGGTCTTGGGTTGTACAAGTGGGACTGGAGGCATGGAGGGGGGAAAGAAAGGCCTTGTATTATCTGGAGACTCCTTGGAGAAGCAGCTTGCTTCCATTTCTATTCCTCAAACATTAAGACATCCCAGGCCAAGGGAAGAAAAACCAGCCCTGGCAGCAGTGTACAAATATGGGCCAAAAATTTTTTTCTGCAGTTACCTGAAAGGATGACATAATTGAACCGCCAACACAGTTTAGCATTGTTACTCAAGCTTTCAAACCCTTGAATTTTCCATAAAGCAGGAAGACTTAAGAATAAGGGGTAGGCCATTTAGAACGGAGATGAGGAAAACCTTTTTCAGTCAGTTGTAAATCTCTGACATTCTCTGCCTCAGAAGGCAGTGGAGGCCAATTCTCTGAATGCATTCAAGAGAGAGCTAGATAGAGCTCTTAAGGATAATGGAGTCAGGGGGTATGGGGAGAAGGCAGGAATGGGGTACTGATTGAGAATGATCAGCCATGATCACATTGAATGGTGGTGCTGGCTCGAAGGGCCGAATGGCCTACTCCTGCACCCAGTTAAAAGTTAATTGGAAATTGCTCGGTTTGGTATGAATTTATAATTTGCAGCAATTACATCAGTGACCATTTAACTTAAGAAATTTAAATTGGGACATACCAACATTAAATTACACGCCACAGCAATGCGGTTTGATTTGCTGCGCGTCTTTTGCAAATAAAACTACCCAAAAGTTATCAATAAAGTAATGTATTGCAAGTATCCACTTACTGGTCTTGAGTTGAGGCAGTGGCCATTATGAAAATCCAACAAGGAAATAATTTGAAGTCACATACAGATTGTGCAAATAATTAATAGCAAATAATTTTGGCACCCAAGAGACTTAAGTTAATGGTCTTTTATTGGAAAAAAGACTAGCATTTACAACTTGGAATGAACATAATTGTAATTTGCTGAACAGCCATGTCGTCATTGTGCTGAAGTCCTATGTAGATATACTCTGACGGCTCCAAGTTATGGTATAGAACAGAAGATAAACGAGAGTTCAAGACACCCCCTTTTCATAGGTAATTTTAAAAATTCAGTGAACGGTAAATTGCCTGACATCCGTTTCACTATAGTGCAATGCAGACACGTTAACCAAGTTTTATACAGACATGCCATCCTTTTTGTTTTAAATATTTAAAATAAGATCTTCAGTCCTGGTAATTGTTTGAGCACACTGTTTAAGTATGAGAACGATTCCACCCCCGGGACCGTCACACAATTACAACCTTCTATTGTAGTTTGCCGTAGCACACAAAATTAACCAACTTTTCAGGAACTAATCATCCTGGTACAATGTACAACTGGAAAAAACTAAGCTATTCCCACAAAGAACATAAAGTGGAATTAACAGAGCCAGGCTGTGCTCAACTGTCAAGCTGCATGCATGAAAAACTGGCCAGCCCAAACAGTGTATTTTAGCATGGAACTTCATAGAGTCCAATTGCTTGGTTTTGAAGGTAGTACAAGTTTTACTGATGCATGGCTTGAAGATCTTTGGGGACAGGACCACTGATCATTTTACATGCAGAGTTTGTGGACAGGTTTTATTTTTTGACATTCAGTAACTTTTGCTATACAGAAACAGAATGAATAAATGAACATTTTGCAAGAGGTAAGTAAAAGATTTCAACTTTTCTAGGAAGGGGGAAGGTAAAAGTCTTCATTTTGCAGTCATCATCTGTACGAATTCTGTGGGGAGGGAAAAACGAACAAGATGATTAGGTTTGATTTAATAAAATATATCAATCAGTAATAGTTTAGATGTGCCTCTTGAGGATTATCTATGCACAATCCTGTGGTAATATGAATCTGGAGTCTCATTTCAACAGACCAATGCAAACAGTACTTATGAAATGAAGCTGGCTTGCAGTAATGGGGACAGAGATGAACATATCCACTCATGCAAGATAGAATGAGGGTCATTCCCACGTCTCCAAAGACATAGATATGTAGGTAAATTGGCCTGGTAAACATAAAAATGGTCCCCAGTGCATGTAGGGCAGTGTTAATATATGCAGGGATTGTGGGTCGGCACGGACTTGGTGGGCCAAAGGGCCTGTTTCCACCCTGTATCTCTAAGCCACAGTAGTTAACTATGCGAGTGAATCTTATTTGAAGACAAGCATCTGCCAACAGTCCCTCAGCAGAAACAGTCACCAGTCACGTCTTTGATTCTGCACCATGTTCAACGTCATGTTCAACGTTGGACCGATTGTATCCATGTGGAATAATTCCACAAGAAGTTGCCATCAGTAAAAATGGACCCTGCACAGCTACAAGTGGTAAGGCAGTGCACTGCAAAAGTTAATTTAGACCGTCGATAATCTAATGCAACTATTCCCTGCAACCAAATGCTATGTCTACCCTCAACCACTAAATTTAGCATTTTAACATCCAGACTGATCTAGAAGCTTAAGCCTATGATCTGCAGTCCAGCTGTGATAATTAAACCTGGAATAAAAAAGATCAGCATTTAAACACCATCTACCTCACTGCCATCTTTCCGAGGTGACCCCTGAACCTCTTAAAGGACAACCCCAACGGCACAAGCTGTTAGCAAACAAGATCAATTCAAAAACCAAGGGCTCGCTTATCGAAAGCTCCAGGATAATCTTTTAAGTTGCCAACATCCTGACTCCACACCACTGATCAAAGTCTTGGCTTTCAGTTTACAGAGCTGATGAATACAGGATCAATTCTACAATAACCCGACCATTTACAATATCAGGTAATTTACCCATGGCCAACACCCTGGTACCAGTGAATCAGTAAAAAGGCACAAGCAGAGACAGGGAGGAGAAAGAAAGTCAAACAGCAGGCAGTAGTCTCAAAAGAAGCTACTATTCCAGAAAAGGGAACAATCACAACCTCCAATTTTGTGTTAGACCAAATGTAACCACACACAATCTCCATTGAGTAGAAGTGTGACAGGCTTGTACAGGTCTTAAAAATTCTTCAGCATTGGTCACAGATAAGGGGGAAATAGCATTGGTCACAAATATGGGGAATAAGCTTGGCGAAAAAATATGTGCAGAGACTCAACGGTGCAGAAACAGCATGCATGAACTTCACTGAGCCAACAACTTGATATGCATGGATAAGTTTGGAGTGATTACATTCACATCTCACGTGACAAACCATTAAGGCAAGGCTGTCAAACCAACAATTGGTAAAATCAAGGGCTAGGCTTTATGACCTGTTAAATTAGGGCCTCAATGCTTTAGGTGTGGAAAATGGAAGGCAGGAAAATTATATCTGGCAACAGTCAGCGGTCTAACAGCTTGTAAAATACATCAGGCATCAAATTATTTTCTACTCTCCTGGGGAAAAAATGCACATTTATACAGAGAAGGAAGCTTAGAGAGGTTACCATAAGCTAGCAAGGTCTATACAGGCTGACAGGTGGGCCATAAGCTCGACAGACTAGATGACCCTACCTGGCTGGACACCCAGACAACAATCTAAAGTGACATTTAGAACCCTTCCCACTTTGTGTCTGCACCAATGGTTTGCAAAATATGCAAACTTCAAATTTACAATAGCAAGTTCTTTGATTCAGAATCAGGCAAAGTAACACATTGTTTTACGGTTCGATAGCAGCCATGTTTTTACATTCACAAGTCAGAAATCCAAGACTAGCTGCAATGTAAACCCCACAAATGGTTAAATGAACACAAGCGATCCATGCTGTAAATGGAAAACAACGACTAGTGGCGACTGTTACAATGACCCAGGGCAAATATACAACCTTATCTGGAGAGCCCATAGTAGACAGCAGCCAGGAACACAAAATACAAAGATTCCTCCAATTGCCCCTCAATCACCTCTGCTGCTTCACAATCCACACCAAATATCTCACTCATGCATAGAATATTGTGCATTGATACATGCCATACAGTCCAACCTACAACCAGGTACTTGGATTCAGCCATGTTAAACTTATTGAAAGCAAACTGGGGAATAGGCTTGTAGATTGGGCTATATGTGCTCAATATTCTGTGCACAAGGGAGGCATTTGGTGTGGTTTGTAAAGCAGCAGAGGTGGCTACGATGCAATTGGAAACATTAATGTAATCTTACTGGTATTAAAACAAGACAGTCAACTTTCCAACTGAAGCTCTCCAAAGCCCCAGTGCCAGATAAGTGAATAATCTAAAACTGTTCAATATCAATGAAAGATGATTGGCCTACAATTCATGAATAGCAAATTCATTCAGTTTAGCTTATTGACACGTGTACCAAAGTACAGCGAAAAGCTTTTTGTTGCAAAACTGTCAGGAAAAAGATTATACATGCAAGGCATTCCAAAGTCATTAAACCACAACTTCTGTTTTATATTATTTGGCAGTATGTGCACTAGCTTCACAGTGGCTAACAAGTATTGAAGCAGACCAACATTATACCAAGCTTCTTGGTTGTATTTTTGTTTGTTTTGTTTCTAGTCCAGATAAAAGCAGGAGATAGAATACTTGCCTTCATAGTTGACTTGACCATCACCGTCAATATCTGCTTCTCTAATCATCTCATCTACTTCTTCGTCTGTCAATTTCTCCCCTAGGTTTGTCATAACATGACGCAGTTCTGCCGCACTGATATAGCCATTACCATCCTGAGAACAAAAGTAAAGTCACCATCAACCAAGTCTTGGAGCACATTTTCTAAAGAGTTGCCGTCCGATAGTACGTTCTCCCTTTTGACCGCAACACCCCACACAAAGGGCCAAGGACAGTGTTGTGAACATTCACTCATCAACCCATTGGCCCTGCAGCACCGAGAGCTTTCATGCAGACTGCAATGTTGCAAGGCGCTCAACACCATCTTCAACTGGGTGGCCTTCAGTGACTTGCAATGTATATTTCAAATAAGGTTGTCCCAAAAGGCACAAGCAGTTTTGAAAAAGGCACAAGCTACGACTGGGAATGTGGGTGATAACACTGCACTATGAAATGGTGAGCAGTTAAGAGTTGCTAAATTACGGCGCCAGAGACAAAGGTTCAATCTTGACGATGGGCACTATCGGTACTGAGTTTGTACATGCTCCCTGTGACGTGCATGAGTTCGTCAAGTGCTCTAGTCTCCTCCCACACTCCAAAGGCTCACAGGTTTGTGGGTTAATTGGCTTAATAAAATGGTAAGTTGTCCCTAGTGGTTAGGATACCATTAGCGTACAGGGATCGCTGTTCGGTGTGGACTCGGTGGGCCAAAGAGCCCGTTTCCACGCCTCATCTCTAAACTAAACTAATAGATTCAAAATAAAACAGAACCTGTGGTACTTAGAACAGAACAAGCTCTTCAGCCCACAATGCCTGCGCTGTACATAACGTCAAGGAAATCACTTATCAACGTGCACATCACCCATATCCCTCCACTCCCTGCATATCGATGTCCCCAACGTATCTTTATGCAAGATACTTCCATGACTTGCACCAGGACAGGTCAAACCAAAGTGACCAGCAGTTGGATCACGGATAGTTCATTTTGTGGTAATTCTACCTCTGAGCAGCAAAATTAGGCATTCCACGTATGGACACCATTTTCTCTTGCTCAAAAGTGCAATTAAATTTCAGAGAGGAAAGCCTATGTTCCAAATTTGTACAATACAGGTGCTCCCTGCCTTACGATGCTTCGTTTTATGATATTTCGACTTTGGTGATGGTGCAAACGGCAGCGACATGTAGCTCGCTTCCGGCCACGTGATCACGTGTATTCAATGTGTTTCGATTTACGATATTTCCCAGTTTCTCAGAATGTAACCCCATCGTAAGTTGAGGAGCACCTGTATTAGATCCTTCAGAGATAGAACCTCTACCACACCCATCCACCCAACACAAAGTGCTGTAGTAACACAGCCGGTCAGACAGCATCCCTGAAAAGCGTGGAGGAAGGAAATGTAGATGGTGGTTTAAACTGAAGATGGACACAAAATGCTGGAGTAACTCAGCGGGACAGGCAGCATCCCTGGATAGATGGAATAGGTGACATTTTGGGTCGAGACCCCTCTTCAGACTCATCAACATTGATAGATGTTTTGGAAGGGTCGCAACCTGAAATGCCCCCATGTTCTCCAGAAATGCTCTTGGCCCTCCGACCTG
The DNA here is from genome assembly GCF_053455715.1 of Rhinoraja longicauda. Taxonomy (NCBI): domain Eukaryota; kingdom Metazoa; phylum Chordata; class Chondrichthyes; order Rajiformes; family Arhynchobatidae; genus Rhinoraja; species Rhinoraja longicauda. The sequence continues at coordinate 58,240,706 of NC_135962.1, read as the reverse complement.
CACTTTGTCTTTTTGTAAACCAGCATCGGCAGTTCCTCGTTTTTACTCCCAACACATTACCTTGTCAAATACACGGAATGCTTCACGAATTTCCTCTTCACTATCTGTATCCTTCATTTTCCTTGCCATCATGGTCAAGAACTCAGGAAAGTCAATAGTTCCATTACCTAGCAAAAGCAATGTAACAATTAACAATTACAGACCTGGTAAGTTTGATGTAGTTAAACTGGGGAACAGCACAAATTTCATCATAAGCAGGTTCAATTTTTTTCCCAAGAGGCAAGGTTATCCATTGTTTACCAGCAGGAACTGAACTATTAGCCATCACTCAAAGCTACGAACATAAATATTCTAAATCGGGATGTGACCCCCATATAGTATCTACTGACCTAATTAAAGCTGCGAGCCAATCTCATTAAACTATTAATAGACCCCTCCAAAATTATCCAGATAGACAGGTTCACAATGGTAAAGTTAATGAGGAAGATTGCCGACAGTTAATTAAGCTCTATTATAATTTTCATTGTTCTCATTTCAAGTATACCTTACTGCAAATTTTCACCTTATTAGCTGAAGGATAGTGTAGTCAAAAGTATCTGAACTAATTTTGCCTTGCCAATTGAGATAAGACTTAAAAGGCTGGATTGACTGTAAAAATCCAAAGTTCACCAATATTTTAAAACCTCCTGCTGTAGAGGCATGTCGGGAGAGACTAGGCTTTCCGAGTGCATGCAGCTGCTTTGCAGAATACCTCCATTCTGTATCGGGTCTTCCCCTGAAGACCTGATCAAACACCATATGTTAGAGGCCAGCCGTTGCTTGCAAGACCCCATGAGAAGGGAGTGGGTGGAGACGTGAACCACAGGATCTCAAAGGGAAGTCTCTCTAATCTGGAAAGGAGCACTTGACTTGGCATCATAGATTGATGCATAAGATTCATCATTGCAGCCAATGAAGGACTGCAGCAATCTTTTGATGGGAGATAATAGTTTGACAGACATCATAACACCATTTTGTGCTTGAGTGCACCCACACTATGAAAATCTCACTTTGTCCTTAGCTACACATCTTAGAACCATGTGATTGCAACCACTCAACTGCGTAGTAGCAGATGGACAGGTATCAAATATACTGCATAGAAAAAATGAAATTTACCTTTAATTTCCAAACACTCAGACATTGCCATACTAGCTTAAAACATTACGACCCCATTGTAGGGCTAATTTGATATTGTCACTTTTCAATCAATTCAGTGCATTAGATATACAAAACATGCGGCTGCATTTAGTTAACCAGGAATTAATTGACAGTAAACAGCAGTGTTACATCTGGTAGAGCTGCTGCCTCCACTCCAACAACCTGGGTTCACTCCTGACCTTGGGTGCATACCTTCTCCCTTAACCACGCGAGTTTCTGTTGGGAGAGTTGGGTAGTTTCCTCCCACAGCTGGTCACATTAAATTATCTTTAGTGTAAATGGGTGGTAGAATTGATGGCAACATGGAATTAATAGGTTTAGGGAAAAATAGCGATTGTTGGGCCAGGAGACTTAAATGACACAAAAGATACCCAGCTGCAATGTCTTAACAGGTGTTTCCACAGCATCTTTCGTGGCTTACAATGACCCAGAGTCAACGAGTCCATCTTTGATATGTACACATGAGAAACAACTGTCAACTTTGCACACAAGCTCCAGACAAATTTGCCAGGCAATACCAACTGGGTCAATACAACTAGTGTCACTGCCCAACACCCAATGAGCATGATACAGCATTTAAACAGGCCCTTAATGGCCCAATTGTCCATGTGACCTAGTACTCTCGGGTTATTATTGTATCTTCCCCTCACACCTTTAAACCCATGCCCTTTAGTTTGATCCCCAAACTCTGAGGGGACTACATTCATCCTTTGCCCCTCGTGACATAGTCACCGCTACAAGATCACCCCAGATCTCTATGGGATATCACGTCTACTTATAAATCTGCCAACCATGAAAGGTCATAGTTTAACATCTTAAAGACAGCATAATTTTCAAAATGGGATAGGAGCAGTAGTTCTAGTCTGTCTTGTGTTGTCAAAGGACAGGATTTAACAGAGCCTTGTGACTCAGTAATAATATCTACTGGAACATCTGTTTTTTATCTAGGAGAAATACACCTCTTGATGGAAACAAGGTTCCCATGCTGGTTTTAGAAGTGCACTGGAAAAAGCAGACAAGGTCTGTTCTTTTCCAGATGCCTGACAACACATTGTGTACTGGTTTACCCAGCCATACTATCAAGAGTGACCAATCCAAATTCAATGTTGATTAAAAACTGAACATCAGGAATTACTTTCTAACTTGCCCACCAAAAAAACATGTATTATTGAACTAGATTGATTCTCACCCATTATCCTGGACAGAATTACCAGAATAAAATTAGAATGGCTTTATTGCATATGCTGGAAGTACTCCAGCCTACCTGCCAAATGTTTAATTTCTGTACTGCAAGTAGCTGTCAACCAGCTGATCCAACAAATTCGCAACACTAAGTTGGCCTGTTCTTGTAAAATGCACTAAGTTTAGAAACCAATATTTAATCAAAAAGATTAATGAAATGACCTAATTTAATTGCACATCCACTCAATATAGCCCAAACCAGTTTTTAAAAGACCAAGTTAATTAAAAACAAAATGTTGGTCAGGCAGCATCTATGGAGAGGAAGAAAATATTACAAATCAATGATCTTTTGGTTTGCTAATTAAATCCTGTCCTTGAACAGCATCCATCCATTGAAGGTCATTATTGATGTTTTGCATTTACTCCAATTCAATTCCTTCATTTATCAATAGTTGTTGTACATCTCAATCCCCAACAGCAATGATGCTCCAATGTTTTAACAAGTTTACCTTGGGCTACAGCAATCGATGGCAACTTGACAGCAATTTGATGGCCAAGACCCAACCAAACTGAACCATCTTGAACACTCTCCCATAGAAAAAAATAATATAAAATCTAGATCAAATGACCAAAGACTGCACTTACTGAATCTTGACCATCTAACTGTTCACCATATGACTGATGAACAAGATGGGCCCAATTACATGGATTCATTTCATTCAATTACCAAAAGTAGCCAGAAAGCTTCAATATTGCATCTTCCAACTCAAGTAGTCAAAGATCATGTCCATTGCATATTGCTCTGCCTTTGGCATCAAAGGTAAACTTGTAATCTCTACCTTAATCTTTGCCCCCATTTCCAAACAAGGTTTCAGACCAACAGTCAGTAGAAATAGCAACCAACGACCTTAGCCTGTAAAACTAATCCCTGGCCACTAATTCCACCCCATCCTGCCATCACATCTGACAAGACAAATTATACAGAAGGCACAGTCCAGGAAAAACAAGTGCATGCTATAAACACTGGTCAAGCAGGACCCGGGCAGGAAATCCTTCCGAATTATTGATCCAATGTTCCCGTCATCTCAATGGATGGTTTATCTACAACCTCAACTCCTTTGCAAGTCAGTTATCAGTATTGTATTGTCAATACAGAGAAAGCTAGATAGAGCTCTTAAGGATAGCAGAGTCAGGGGGTATGGGGAGAAGGCAGGAACGGGGTACTGATTGAGAATGATCAGCCATGATCACATTGAATGGCGGTGCTGGCTCGAAGGGCCGAATGGCCTACTCCTGCACCTATTGTCTATTTCCACAGATGCCGCGTATTGCATTACCTTAACGAAATGCAAAACATGTTTGAATAGCTCAAAGAACAACTCCTGTTTCGTTCTATATGCTAAAGCCTGACAAGTTCCTTTCCCAAAGTGCACATGGGAATCTTTGGCAACTATTTGGCAAAGCAGTAAACCTAGGCACCTCCAACTGAAACTTGGAACAAGCAAGAAACAAAAAAAAACCAGGTGGGAACACCTAGAAAATACCGTGTTTTCTGTGGGAAAGCAAAGTCCCCACAGTCAGAATCCCACAAGGCTAAACAATGCTGTGCTCAGCTGCATGTGAGGTAAATAACAAAAACAAGGTTCAAATCCTGGTCTTTCAGATAACCGTTGCTGTTGGGAGCAGGGCATTTTTATTCCACATGTGCCTTAGCGAGCAAAAGCACTGTTTTACAAGTTTCTAAGTTTTTGCCTGGATACAACTCAAAATGGCCTAATGTACTAAGTTTTCCATTAACCTTTATTGTGAAACGTACACTGAAAATAGATAATGGTTCAAAGTAACAGATACATGCTCATCAACTGCACTAGTGCATTTAAAATTGGGATAACATGCAATGCTTGGAAGTACAGATAACAAAAGGACTGCAGCCTTAAATCTGGCCATCTGCACTACACATCAATGTCAAACTCACCATCAGCATCAACTTCATTGATCATATCCTGCAATTCTGCTTCAGTGGGATTCTGGCCCAAAGATCTCATTACAGTCCCCAACTCCTTCGTTGTGATGGTACCATCACCATCTTTATCAAAGAGGGAAAATGCCTCTTTGAACTCTGAAAAGAGTAAAACAATTGAAGCAATTAGCTACAGTTCCAAGTACTTAATCCAAAACTCAATATACATTCATTGTTGCCATCATTGAAATCAGCAATTAAAACACATGCACCCTTCAATGTTTAAAGATGCTCACTACAGCATTTGATACTACGTAAACTGCATGGAACTGCAGATACTGGAATCCTGAGGAACTCTGCAGGTCAGGCATTATTTTGGGTCAGGTGCTTGCTTTGGCCTGGCCCATTCCCTCCACAGATTCTGCCTGACCAGCCAGGTTCCTTAAGATTCCAGTTGCTGCAGTTCCATGCACCTCCATGATGCCACTCAAATCTGATGGACCAACACATTCAGGCTGGCAACCAATGTCACATGTAATCAAATACAACTGTAAAAATTGTTTCCCACGGTTATGGGCAGAAGTTCTTGAAAATTGATAGTCTGGGTGAATTTTACACTGCCTATTAATTTAGGCCATCAGGATAGCAGCTATTTTAAAGCAAATTGAAAAGTGAGAACCCATAGTTCTGTGTAACCACTTGACAATATGGATCACATTTCCTTTTAAACGAGTTGTGCTTTGCCATGAAAAACATTTTCATTGTTAGAGCTATTCATGTTGACGCTATAGGAATAAAATTATTTAAGGTCCAAAACCTAACAAGGCAAAACCATATTAATGTGGACCAGTTACTCCAGCATTTTGTGTCTACCTAAGCGGGACAAGCAGCATCTCTGGAGAGAAGGAATGGATGACATTTCAGGTCGAGACCCTTCTTCAGAATGACCCAAAACATCACCCATTCCTTCTCGCCAGAGATGTTGCCTGTCCCGCTGAGTTACTCCAGCATTTTGTATCTAACTTCGATTTAAACCAGCATCTGCAGTTCTTTCCTGAACGTAATGTGGATCATGCTATCTATAAGTGTCAGAGGTATAGGAAGATACTTAGCGGGACAGCATATCCAGAAATCAGTTACTCCAGCATGTCGTGTCTATCTTTGGTGCAAACCAGTATCTACAGTTCCTTCCTACACGCATAGGAAGACACTGTTTCGAAACAGGCTCTTCAGTTAAGTACGCAGATGAATCATCTGTTTACACTTAACCCTACATTTACCCAAATCTTTACTCTATATTTCCATTAACTCGTCCTAGATTCTACTACTCACTTGCATTAACAACAAATTTAGTGGCCAATTAATCTGTTTACCAGCACCAGAACACGCAAACTCCATAGACACCACCCATGGTCAAATTGAGCCCCAGTCTCCAGCGCTGCAATGCAGAAGCTTTAATGGCTGCAGCAGTTTATAATGAAATTGATCTCTGCCCAAACAGCAACACCTTTCTACAAAACAATCCAATACGCATTTTGCATTTCAGTGATAAATGCACTCCATTTGCATAAACACCAAAAATTATAATGAAATTGATCTCTGCCCAAACAGCAACACCTTTCTACAAAACAATCCAATACGCATTTTGCATTTCAGTGATAAATGCACTCCATTTGCATAAACACCAAAAATTTAACTTGCTGGCACTATTAACTCAAATAGAATACCAAGGTGAAAGCCAATCTTTCATAGTGTAAACCAATAATTAATTTGCAAACTAGCCTTTGGCAACTACTATGCAGTCAATAACATGATTACACAAATGCAGCATGGAAACAAGCCCTTTGGCCCACTTGTCCACGCTGACCTAAATGTACCAATGAGCCTGGAGAATGTATATTTTTAATGCCACTGGCTAGACAATACTCCAGCCTACAGACTTTACCATATCACATTACATTTTAAAACTGGAATGTTTACATCAACCCGAAAAGCTGCTTCAATTAGCTTCTCATGCAAAATCTATGACCCTTGAGCACGCTTCACCGTCTGTCTGATCTTTCAGGAAGTTATCTGACCAAAACCATCCATGTTATAGATCTGCCACAATTTCTACCTGAATGTATTCCACTCAATGTACTCATGGGCCAAGATCAATACATCTTGCACCAGGGCAAAATGGTTATTACTGGACTAGATTTAGGATATCATTGAGAACACTCCCATGCATCTACAGCTTTACTAAAATCAAAACTCCTTTGGTGAAGAGAGCACACATTCTAACTGTAAAACCGTTTGTAATACAAACTCATGCCAAATCAAATAATGGCATATTTGGAGACTGGTCACCACACCCACTGATGCCTAAAGCTCAGGGACATAATTGTGAATTAAGTGTTTAACAAACTTCCTGTGTTAGATGGCAGGTATTGACACTATAGTCCCCTAAACACCAGGAACATTTACTTTCCATGGGTTTGCCCAGAAAGCATTTAAACCCTAACAAAGGTAGCTTGTGCCAATTAACAGATTGCTTTGTCAAGAAAAATGCTGCAGTCATCCCTAATTTAGTGTAAAGGCTACACTAGCTGGAAACCCAGATATTTGATGTGAACCATTTGGTTTATTACTTTCTATTCTGAGTTTACTATGATGCATACAAACACACTTTTATTCCTGTTAGCAGTTTTAAAAGAGTTCTAATAATATCAGTGTACCAGCAAATGGCCATGCGGGTGTACAGAAATAGACTGCTTATAAGATTGCACACAGCTATTTTGCCTGACCATGTGTCATCTTGGTGGAGAATGCAGATGGACAATCTTAAGTTTAAAATTCAGCACCCAGTACATTGTCTTTGTTATGTTATTAACTCCACGCAGTTAATTGATATATTAGCATAAATTTGTAATATTTCATTCTTGCCTGTGTACAATCCCAGCCAAACTCCAGGATTAAAAACTCACCAGCAATCTGCTCCTCGGTCAATTGGTCAGCCTGCAAGGAAAAAAAATCAACTTAATGGTGTTATGCACCAGTCTGAAATAACACCCCACCCAAGAAGAATTAAGAGCCTTACGAACAAGCAGCATTTCAGCATCAAGATAAACGGCCTGAAATTCACTCAAAATTGAATGTTCAGACCAGGTTAGCCCATAACTGAAACATGGTGTAACGTGAAAACAAATACCAATAAAAGATCATAATAGAAACAAGTGCCACAAATATCTATCCAAATACAATGGCCACCCACAGAAGTTTTAAATATTATTTTTTTCTTCAGAAGGCAAAGTAAAAAGCTGCACATTTTAGAAAATGGTCCTACCAAATTCCAAACAGTTCAAGCTCAAAAGACTGTGGCTACAGCAAACCCAAATTTCAAAACTATGAATTGCTAGTTTGTAAAATAGCTTTCAACTCAAAGCACACTGGAAGCCAATCATCTTTTGTTAATCTTCAGACAGAAGACCAATGCAAGAATCACATGCAAAATCAATTTGCTTTTTCCATAAATGGGAATGCAATTGAAGGCACAGCAGACAGCAATTTGGATCTGTTCAGCTCTGATATCACAAATGTAGCTAGTATTAATTCCTTCATACTTCATTTTAGTTTTCAGATTGAATGCAAATAGACAATCCCAAACAAACTACCTGCTAGCAAGACAGATTAGGAATGCTAACAGCAAGCATTACAATGGCATTCACATAACTAAAATGGTTGGAAGACCATTTCACCTCAACATCAAGTTCAAACTTTTCAGCTCCATACTTAAGAGATGCAGGTCTTGATCCACTTTACAACTTATCAGATAAAGTAAATTGAATCAAAACTACTTCAGGTAAGATCATATGCTCTAGCATCATGATCTTAAACCCATATTCTAATCCATAAGGAAATTGTGAAAACCAGTGTAAGAATTAGACATACATAACACCAAGGAAATTGATACTTCCCAGGAATATGTGCTCCTGGGAAAGCAGCCTTGCAAATTTGTTGCCAATTGATGAAATCAGCAAAAGTGCAACGTTTATACCTCAGTGAAGAATGTTAGCTCATTTCCCCTGTGAAGTAACTTGTACCACTGTTCCAACCAGTTAAAATGGAGTTAATAGCTTCCGATTCCCTGTTATAAAACCAGAGAGCTATTAACATTGCCGTTGCAGTAGTAACTTCCAAAAACTCTGCCCCCTCATGGGAGAAAGGAACTGAGAAACTGTTCTTCCAGAGATCTGATATTAAAAGCAATTCTTCTACTTAATAACACGGGCAAGATAACTGCTGCCCTTTGTCCAACAATTCATCTTCAAGACAGTTGTACAATAAACTTCAATTAAATCTGTTAGCAATGTGCTTTACCATGCCCCAAAAGACATTTGAATTGAATGGGCTTTTCTTAGTTGTGCATGTATTTAACTTCAAGTCAAGTGACACATTACTAAACTGAGTAAATTTACAATGCAAAAACATTTAACATGGACAATGTCCAATTCCTAACCAACTCACATTTGCTGGTATATTTAAAATAATCTTGACATTACAATAAATTGAGCTAGCTATAACATACTCTTAGTCAATTTAATGAAATTCCAGCCATTGAATTCAGGACATTAACTGGGTAAAATAAATATATCCCTGGAAAGACTTCATAATGTTTTATATCAATGCTGACAGCAAAGGCAAATTCCTCACATTTTGCAATGGTAACTTGAAGTAGGAAAGGACTGGAATAATTAAAATTCCACGCTCCAATGAGAAAACAACGATTCAATTGAAGCAATGTAATCTGCAATTGCGCCACTTTTCCATAACTTCGACATACGCGATGGACCAAGTGGCTTCCTCCTCAGCCATTATAAATGTATGATCTTAGGCGTGCACATTTGAGGTCACAGTTTTGTGCAGCACATTAGAGGCACCGACATTATCCTTAATTTACAAACTCAAGTATCAAGTCAATTAGTAGCACGTTCAAACAGACGGGGCCCTCCAGGTTAAGACTTTACAAAATACTCAACCAGAGTAGGCCTTGGCAACCATGTGTATTTCGCCATAACCTTAAAACTGCAAGAGATTGGAGGGGGAAAAGACGAAACATCGCATTGTTTGCAAAGTAAATTACACCATGCCCCTTTCTGACCAGTGATAGTAACGGAGCAAACTAGTTTGCAGCGACAATTTTCCAGAAAGCCGCGTTTCGTTGCATGCAGCCGCCATCTGGAGCAGGAAACCGCAAGGCTTCCCCCCCCTCCCTCCCTCTTGCAAACTAAAACCGCAATTGCACGAAGATAAAAGAACACACCCTGGGTGTACTCCATCGAGATGAATGCAGATACGTCGTTTTTTGTGTGTGCTTTGCATTGGAGCATGTTTCTGGACAGAAGGGAGAGAAAGAGCGGGGTGGAGAGACTGCACCAGCCCGCCCAGCCCAGCCCTGCTGCGGAACAGGAAGGACTTGGCGCCCTGCTCGCCGCAAAACCCCAAGGCATGGTCATGACATGGACGCGGCTCACTCCTCTCCTACCCTCTCTCTCTCTCTCTCTCTCTCTCTGCGCAGACCGAACACAAAAAACCCAACAACCATCAAGAGGCAGACGTTAAACACCCATCCCTGCTGCCGCCCGGTTCGCGCCAACAGCGCAGGGGTGTAAAGGCGCGCTGACAGCCGGCCGCCATTTTAGCTGCCCCTGGCTGCCCCGGTCGGCGGCGGGCGCTTCCCACACCACCGCCCTCGTCTGCTCGTCCCCCTCCTTCCACGCCGCGCGGTTTTTTTCCCCTAAAACCCGGCGATTAGCAACGATGAGCTAAAGAGGGAGAAGAGATTGTTTTGAGATACCCACCATGTCGATTGTTTCGGGAGTGAGTGGCTGGCTGGCTGGCTACGGACGACTTCGGTGGCTATTTGCTCCTCCTCACGTCGCGGTCCCACTGGCGCCGACTGCCGCGCTCTTCCCCCGATCGCCCTCTTTATATAGCGCGTATCCCTCCGCCGCCCGCTGCTCTGAGGGGAAGGGCGGGTGGGGGGAGGGAGATGGACGTTGCGGCGACAATAAGTTTTTATCACCCCCTCCCCTACTCCTCCCTCTCTCCTCCTCTCCCTCTCGCAACCCAACCCCGCTCTCAAAATGTCCGTGCCCCGGATCGGTGGAGCGCTGGCGCTTTCCGTCAACGGCGGAGCGGGACTATTTCCCGGAGGCGGAGGAGAGGGGGGTTCGGGTGTTGCGGCTGGAGATGTCGGTTGGTGGTGGGGGGGGAGGAGGGGCCGAGCAGCCGTTGTCTCGCGGGCTGGGATTGGTCGAGGCGCACCTGCAATGGGCGAGCGGATGTGTCGCGCTCCGCCATTGGTCGCCGTGCACCTGCAATGCGTCAAGGCGATGGTGCCCGTGATGGGGGAAGCGGGCGCCGGGCAGTCGCTGCCTCCGCCGGCCAGTCGCTGCCTCCGCCGGCCAGTCGCTGCCTCCGCCGGCCAGGTAGCAGCACCTCACACCGCCACCAAGCAGCGAGCGCAGAAAGGCAAAGGCAGGAGCAATATGTATCATAATAATAATACTTAACAAGGTGTAAATGTCTAATGGGAGCGTACATGAGTGGCTCTATCAAAAGAGCTAGCATGTGGTACAATGGGCCGAATGGTCAAGCAACAAGCACAGAATAACCACAGCAGCACCGAGGCCACTGCGCTGCGATGGCAGGAGCAACATTAATAATAATAATAATAATAATAACAATTCTTAACAATGTGTAAATACTAATGGGAGAATACATGAGTGGCTCTGTCAAAAGAGCTAGCAGCGGTACAATGGGCCGAATGGTCTAGCAGAGATTACCTACAGCAGCACGGAGCCCGCTGTGCTGCAAAGGCAGGAGCAATATTAATAATAAGAATAATAGCACTTAACAGGATGTAAATACTAAAGGGAGAGTACACGAGTGGCTCTGTCAAAAGAGCTAGCAGAGGTACAATGGGCCGAAGGGTCGAGCAACAAGCAGAATTAACTACAAGCAGCACGGACGCCGCTGTGCTGCGATGGCAGGAGCAACATTAATAATAATAATAACAATTCTTAACGGTGAAAATACTAATGGGAGAGTACACGAGTGGTCAGTCAAAAGAGCTAGCAGAGGTACAATGGGCCGAATGGTCAAGCAGAGATTAACTACAAGCAGCCCAGCGGCTGCTGTGCGGCAAAGGCAGGAGCAATATTAATAATGATAATAATAATTCTTAACAGGGTGTAAATACTAATGGGAGAATACATGAGTGGCTCTGTCAAAAGAGCTAGCAGAGGTACAATGGACCAAATGGTCGAACATTATGCAGAGATTAACTACAAGCAGCCCGGAGGCCGCTGCGCTGCAAAGGCAGGAGCAATAATAATAATAATAATAATAATTCTTAACAGGGTGTAAATATTAAAGGGAACATACACGAGTGGCTCTGTCAAAGAGCTAGCAGAGTTGCAATGGGCCGAATGGTCAAGCATCGAGCAGAGATTAACTACAAGCAGCACGGAGGCTGCTGTGCTGCAAAGGCAGGAGCAATAATAATAATTCTTAACAGGGTGTAAATACTAATGGGAGAGTACACGAGTGGCTTTGTCAAATGAGCTAGCAAAGGTACAATGGGCCGAATGGTCGAGTAGAGAATAACTACAGCAGCACGGAGGCAGCTGTGCTGCAAGGCAGGAGCAATAATAATAATAATTCTTAACTAGGGTGTAAATACTAAAGGAAACACAGTTTAAGAATAAGGGGTAGGCCATTTAGAACGTAGATGAGGAAAAACGTTTTCAGTCAGAGAGTTGTAAATCTGTGGAATTTTCTGCCTCAGAAGGCAGTGGAGGCCAATTCCCTGGATGCTTTTAAGAGAGAGCTAGATGAAGCTCTTATAGATAGCGGAGTTAGGGGGTATGGGGAGAAGGCAGGAATGGGGTACTGATTGTGAATGATCAGCCATGATCGCATTGAATGGCGATGCTGGCTTGAAGGGCCGAATGTCCTACTCCTGCACCTATTGTCTATTGAAAACTACACGAGGCTGGTGTTAATGAGTGGGTGGAACTGTTAAAGTGCTAACAGAGGTTCAATGGGCTGATGGTCTGTTTGAGCTGTTTTATTCCCGATTCAATGATCCATTCAATAAAATATTCCTAGGATTTCTAAAAGGTATAAATACAAAAGGGAAAATACACAAGGCTGGTATTAACGAGTGTGTGGCTCTCAAAGAGCAAGTAGAGGTACAAAGGGCCGATTGGTCTTGGTGCACCTTGTTATCCATGAGTCAATAATCCATGAGTCAATAATCCATGATTTTATCAAACATTCCTAGGAATTCTAACGGGTAAATACGAAAGAGAAACTATTTTAGGCTGGTGTTAACGAATGGGTGGCTCTGTCAAAGAGCTAGCAGGGTTTTAATGGGCCGAATGGTCTGCACCATTTTTATCCATGATTCAATGATAAATGATTCCATAAAACATTACTAAGTTTTCTAACAGGGTATAAATGCAAAAGGGACAAAAATCTGAGGATGGTGTTAACGAGTTAAAGCCAGTGGGTGGCTCTGTCAAAGATACCATGGTCTGTTTACGTCATATTATCCATGATTCAATAAAACATTCCTTGGAATTCTAACAGGGTATATATACACGAAAGGGAAACTATACGAGACTGGTGTTAACGAGTGGGTGGCTGTGAGCTAGCAGAGGTACAAGGTGCTGAATGGTCTGTTTGCGCCATATTGTCCATGATTCAATAAAACAATCTTGGGAATTCTAACGGTAGAAATACAAAAGGGAAAAAATATGAGGATGGTGTTAACAGGTTAGAGCCAGCGGATGGCTCTGTCAAAGAGCTGGCAGAGGTACAACGGGCCAAATAGTCCGCATTTGTGTGGCATGCTCCATCCATAACATTCAGTGTAAGAAAATAATTGCAGATGCTGGTACAAATCGAAGGTATTTATTCACAAAATGCTGGAGTAACTCAGCAGGTCAGGCAGCATCTCAGGAGAGAAGGAATGGGTGACGTTTCGGGTCGAGACCCTTCTTCAGACTGACATAACATTCAAAACACTATAGTGATGTTGTAAGAGTGTTGCCTTTTTGTGCACCAAATCTCCCATTAACAGGGGATGTAAAGATTACAAGGAGTAGGCAGGAGAATTAGGTTGAGATGGGCCGAATGGCCTAATTCTGCTCAGATATCTTCGGGTCCTAACAGTGATATTTAGTAATGATGTTTGGGAACGAATATCAGTTGAGACTCCATGAGATCTTTTATGTTTACACAGCAGACTAGGCCTCAGGTTAAGAGTCACAGAGTCTGAAGAAGGGTCTCGACCCGAAACATCACCCATTCCTTCTCTCCAGAGATGCTGCCTGTCCCGCTGAGTTACTCCAGCTTTTTGTGTCTATCTTCGGTTTAAACCAGCATCTGCAGTTCCTACACAGGTCTGAGTTTAACCTCTCATCAGGAAAATAGTGCCTCTGACCGTGACACTCTCCCTCAGTATTGCACTGGAGAGACTCTGTCCTATTCTTTACGCTCACATCTCTGGAACCTACGAAAGGAGTTTGTTTCTCCACCCACCTCATAACGTTTAACTCTATGTACCAAGGGAAGTGATGTGCCAGCATGTTCTTTTTGAAATAAATATTTATTTCTGGAGGGGCAAAGAAACTTACGAAGCTTGAACATTTAGTCCTGAAACCCCCTAAAAACAATACATGGGAATACACTGTACCTTCAACTGAAGGGCCGCATTGGATAAAACAGGTCAGATCACTACCCACCTCCTTCTCAAGGACAATTAAAGATGGGCCACAAATGCTGGCTTTCTCAGACCCTGCCAATCGAATAAGTAAATTAAACGGACTTAAACATGTTTGCACATTGTTGTTAAAACACACACAGATTTAGAAAGGTTATGTTAATCGCCACATTTAAGAGGCGATGTAAATTCTGTTATTCATACTGCAGCTTGCTTGATTACAAGGCTTTTTTTCCTGCCCTGTTCTTTGCTGAGGCAGAGAAGCGAGACTTTGGCAGAGCGTGAGGGAGATCACCCAACATGTGGTGGATGTGAACGATCAACCTTGTGTATTGTCACAGACTGCAGTAGAAGTTGGGAGGGTGGAGTTTGATGGCACTGAGTGGTTCCAGGCCGCTAAATTGACTTATGGCGGAAAGATAGGAATAAAACCATAAATAACCCGATAAAGCAGAGGCAGCTTTGCAGTGCATCAGTGGAAATCAAGCCAACAATGGCACTTCTCCAAATCTTGTACTGTAAATGCAGAGTACAGATATCACAAAGTCATTTCGTCTTGTTTCTACATTGATTTTATTTTTTTGCTAATTTCAGCTGTCTGTTGGACAACATATTAACTTTATCCCAGTAAGGTACACGACTGCGGAATACAGCTTAACGTCTTGGCATGGGGAAATCATTACTATCATTTGATTACGTGACCGCACGGCCTTTGTTAAGGTGGGTTGATTGGTTTAGGCACAGCGACGTGATAGAATCAGCAGTCCTCGGGAGGCAGGTGAAGCAAGAATTAAACTTTGGCTTGTTGGGAAGCATTTAAAGGCTAATTTCCTCAGTGTGCACCATGTATGAAACATCCGTTTTTTTAATTGCATCTGTCACACGCCACAGACGCAAAAATGAAAGTAATACTATAATTTGACCATGGTTTCTTTTGACATGGATCTGAACATTTGCAATTGCTTGTAAGTATGTTTCCCACTGCAAAGTCAGAGAACCCATAATTAATATCAAGGTACTTACAGTAATGAGGCTGTGATATTAAAGAGGGAAACCACATTAGATGCAGTTCTGCCTCAGCAGAAGAGCAGTACATTTGGAGTCACATGCCAGAGATCTTTTATATTGTCTGATTTAACAGCAGCCAAAACTATAGTAAATCTACCAGTGAATGTGACGTATAGGTCCAAAGGTATGATAAAGATAAATTTAATTTTTGCAGCCTGATTTGGACACTGATTCCAAAGGATTACTTTCAAATCAATTGTCGAATCAATCCATTAGATTTAAACAGAAAAGAGACACGAGACTGCAGATGCTGGAATCTTGAGCGAAACATGAAGTGCTGGAGTCGCTCAGCAGGTCAGGCAACATCCGTAACGTCGCCTGTCCGTGTCCTACAGATGCTGCCTGACTCGTTGAGTTCCTCCAGCACCTTTTGTTCTGCTCGATATTCCAGCATCTGCAGTTCCCTGTGTCGGCCAATTAACCTTCCAACTTGCGTTTTTGGCTGCTGGAGGAAACTCAAGCAGTCACGGGGGAAAACCTGCAAACTCCCCACAGGCAGCAGCCGAGGTTAGGAACAAACCTGGTGCTATGAAGCAGCAGCTCTCTTTTATCAGTGATTCCAAGGTCCCTCAGTGCCTCTGCGGTTCAGCCATTGAGTTTGCATAAGATCGGCAAACAATCCTCAATCTTTGATTAGGTATCTAATCTCAAGTAGGGTGACAGGGAAAATATTGCAATCAGCATCCCTATTTAGGGAGTGGGAGACTCTAAATACCTGAGCATGCAATCCAGGCCAACACCCCAGGGCTGCCACTGAGGGCGTTACTCTCCTGCAGTTGACATATTAAACTAAGCCCTTGTTCTCCACTGAATATAATGAATCCCCTGATAATATTCAGGGGAATTCTCGGCAAAGCTTGGTACTATCATTTTTCATCAACCACATCACCAAAATATATGCCATCTCATCGTTATCACTTGTTTCAGTTTGTGGGGCCTAATCTAGCTGTCCTGTGCCAGATTTCAAAACATTATCAAAATACTGAACAGGACTTTCAAATGCTTAGGATGCCCTGATGTGTGTAACCAGCATACTGTGTTACAATCTCCCCCACTATACCCATCCGCGATATTACATCTCTTGCATCTTTTAACACTTTTCTCAGAAAACCGATGTGAACAATTATATTTTTGGCCTTTTCTATAATCCTTCTCTTTGAGTTTCCACTCAATGTTTTCACCCATCTCCTACCTGCACTGAGCCTTGGGGCATATTCCTCTGTTTAAAGAAACCTGTTGTTGATAAGGACTCTGCACTAATAATGACATCACAGTTTTTCCGTAAGCACATACAAAGCTATTTTCTATTTGTTCTCGGGTTATGAGCAGCACTGTGAGTCCTCATTTATTGCCGAGCCCTGGTTGCCCTGAGAGCATGGTAACAGAAACTGTTTAACAGCTTGGCTTGCAATGAGAAGGGTTCATTATTGTAGCCGGTGGGGGCTGGGATCATTTAGAGGGCAGACAGGGAGCATTTGTATCAGTCTGGGGAAGGGTCCCAACCCGAAACGCCGCCAATCAGTCCATTCCTTCCACAGACATTGCCTGACCCGCATTAGTTCCTCCAGCACTTTGTGTCCTGCTTGATATGCCAGCATCTGCAGTTCCTTGTATCAGCATTTCGTGAACCTCTCTTTGCGGGTCCATCATGGGTACTGACCACCCCACCATTGATGTGATCCACAGGAGGCGCTGCCTCAGTATCATCAGGCAATATCATCAGAGACCCACGTGCTCTCATTTCACTCCTACCGTCAGGAAGAATGTACAGGAGTCCGGAAACTGTGACCAATAGGTTCAAGGCCAGCTCCTCCCCACAACCATCAGGTTCGTGAAGACTACACAACCCTAACCTCATCTGGACACAAGGAACTGCAAATGCTGGTTTACAAAAAAAAACACTGAGTGCTGTTGTAACTCAGCGGGTCAAGCAGCATCTCTGGAGAACATGGATGGGTGATGTTTCGGGTCGGGACCCTTCTTCAGACTCACTTCAACTATGAACTTCTGTGAACTGCCTTTGGTTGCACTAAGAACTGAGAGTTTTTTTTGCATTAGAATTGTGGTTATTCATTTAATGATTTTTTTGGTTTTGTTTATAATGTATTATCTGAGTGAATTGTGCTAACGGGCCTGTTATGTTGCTGCAAGTAAGAATTTCAGTGATGGTACATATGACAATAAAACATTCTTGACTCGAGAGTTATTCTGAGTTGTTGTGTGTATCCAAGGCAACCCTGAGGTCCATCCTAGACCTGAGGTAGATACTGCTTGATGCTTTACATCAATTTAACTGTGACGATTGTCCGTGGTAAACCAACAAACCCCTCCATTTGTTTGTCTTTCTGCTCAGTGTCAGTTTGCAAATGGCATAAGCAAAGGCAGCACAGTGGCGCAGCGGTGGAGTTGCTGCCTTACAGCGCCAGAGGACTGGGTTTGATCCTGACCACGGGTGCTGTCTGTACGGAGTTTGTACGTTCCCTCTGTGATTGCGTGGTTTTTTTTTAGATTTAGATTTAGAGATACAGCGCAGAAACAGGCCCTTCGGCCCACCGAGTCCGCGCCGCCCAGCGATCCCCGCACATTAACACTATATTACACACACTAGGGACAATTTTTACATTTACCCAGTCAATTAACCTACATACCTGTATGTCTTTGGAGTGTGGGAGGAAACCGAAGATCTCGGAGAAAACCCACGCAGGTCATGGGGAGAACGTACAAACTCCGTACAGACGGCGCCCGTAGTCAGAATCGAACCTGAGTCTCCGGCGCTGCATTCGCTGTAAGGCAGCAACTCTACCGCTGCGCCACCGTGCTGCCGTTTTCTCTGGGTGCTCTGGTTTCCTCCCACACTCCAAAGATGAAAGACGTTTGTAGGTTAATTGGCTTCAGTAAAATTGTAAATTGTCCCTTGTGTGTGGCATAGTGTTTGTGTACGGATTTTGCTGGTCGGTACGGACCCAGTGGGCCAAAGGGACAGTTTCCGCGCAGTATCTCAAAAACTAAAGGTAAAAATCATAGTTTGGCAACAAGTCAAAACGTCATGATGCAGCTCTGTAAGACTTTGCTTTGGCCGCGTCTGGAGTATTGCGTGGAGTTCTGGTCGCCCCATTACAGGAAGGGTGTGGAGGCTTTGGAAAGGGTGTAGAAGAGGTTTACCAGATTGCTATCTGGATTAGAGGGTGTAGAAATAAGGAACTGCAGATTCTGGCTTACAAAAAAACCCCACAAAGTGCTGGTTTAACAACGGGTAAGGCAGCATCTCTGGAGAACATGAATGACTAGCTGACATTTCAGGTCGGGACCCTTCTTCAGACTGAGTCACTTTGTGTCTTTTTCTGGATCACAGGCTGTTAGCGACAAGGAAAGGTTGGACAAACGTGGATTGTTAAGAGGTTGAGGGGAGACCTAATAGAAGTGTATAAAATTACAAGGGGCATAGATAGGGTTGACAGCCAGAAGCTTCTCTGTTACCATGTTCTCAGGGCAACTAGGGCTTGGCAACAAATGAGAGGGTCAAAGTTTGAAGGAGATGTGTGGGACAAGTTCTTTTTACAGAGAGAATGGCGATGGGTGCCTGGAACATGCTGCTAGGGGTGGTAGTGGAGGCAGATAGCGATGTTTAAGAGGCTTTTAGATTTGGATGGATGTGGATATCGTGCAGGCAGTGAAGATTAGTTTATCTTGGCATCATGTTTGGCACACAGTGTGTGTGCCGAAGAGTCTGTTCCCGTGCTGTACCTTGTTCTATGTTTTCATATCTGAGATGCGTCGTCTTTCTTTTCCAACTGTTCCTGTGGCGTCTCCCTTGTTGCAACCTCCCACTACTGCCACCTCCCACGACTTTCAAATGTCTAGACTTCATCGTGGCCACAATCTCAGCTGACTAATGATTCCATAACAAGTAGGCAGCTCGGCAGGAATTGGCTTTCCCTTCAAACCCCCTGAGATACAACAGCCAAATCCAACGGAATGATTTGCAACCAGGAGCTCGCAATTTAAATAAAGGCGTCTGGTTTTTTTTCTCCCTCTACTGCAGTTGATCTTTCAGACTTGCCTCCCATCTTCAGGACGAAAGGTGGAAGAGGCACGTTTGCCGAAAACTTAAACAACCACTTCAAAATGCTGCAGCAATAGTCATAGAATCAAACAGCACTGAAACAGGCCATTCGGCCCATCTCTTAGCTGCAGACCAAGATGTTCCATCTAAGCAAGTCCCATTTTCCCAATAGCGATACTACCTGGCTCGACTACCTCCTCCGGCTGCTCGATCCATACACCCACCACCCTTTGTGCAAAAATAGTTACCCCTCAGATAGCTATTGAATTTTTCCCCCCTCATCTTAAACCTATGTCCTCTGGTTCTCGATTACCCTATCCTTCTCGACCTTTCCTGAACCTGTCCAAATGACTGAAGGTCCTCCCCCTGCAGGTTTCCCTCTCATTCAGATGCGATCCTGGCTTGAAAACATTCTGTTCCTTTCTCACTGCTGGAGTTACATTAGGCCAGATCAGCTAAAGGCAGCGGATTCCTTCCCTGAAGATCATCCCTGAACCAGATGGGCATTTAGACAATCCAGCAGTTTTGTGGCATTGAAAATCACAAAAAAAACACAGATACTAAAAATCTGAAATAGTAACACACAGCCGTATAGGTGCATCTGTGTGAGGAGAAACATTTCAGGTTGAAGACCCATTATAGAGCTTTACAGCAAGGAAACAGGCCCTTCTGCCCACCTTGTCCTATTGGGCTAGTATCGTTTGCCTGCATTTGGCCGATGTCCCTCAACACCCTTCCTATCCACACATCAATCCAAATGTCTTTTAAAAGTCACAAATTGTACCCATTTCTTCAACTTTCTCTAGCAGCTCATTGGAAAAGGGAGAGAAGATCTTTCCTAATTCTGATGAAGGATATTTAACCGGAAACGTCAATTCTGTTTTCCTTTTCGCCAGATGCTGCCTGGCCCGCTAAGTGCCTCCTGCATTTTCTGCTTTCAGTATCATAGTCATTGTTACTATGCATAGTAATTATTAATAATTATGACATTATTGTAACACTGACATGTTTTGAGTAATGCATCAATCTTGAACAGTCTTCTGATAATGATAAATTTTGGCAAATAAGAATTGGCAAAAGCTGCTCTTCAAAGATTATGAGTGAAGGGGAACATTTAAATATCCTGGATTAGGTTTAGGTTTAGGTTTATTATTGTCACGTGTACCAAGGTGCAGTGAAAGACATAGAATAGAATAGAATAAATTTTATCAGCCAAATATGTATTCATACAAGGAATTTGCCTTGGTGCTTTGCTCTCAAGTAACAACACGCTATACAGTAAACAATTAAGAATGAAACATTATAATTTAAACATGTGAAGAATGCAATAAAATACCAGAGCAAAAAGAGGCTACAGATTTTTGGTTGCTGAGTAGAGCTACTGCTCGTGGAAAATGGCTGTGTTTATGTCTGGCTGTGGCGACTTTGTCAGTCCGGAGTCGCCTTCCAGAGGGAAGTGCTTCAAAGAGTTTGTGGCCAGGGTGAGAGGGGTCAGAGATGATCTTGCCCGCTCGCTTCCTGGCCCTTGCAGTGTACAGTTCGTCAATGGGGGGAGGTTGCAGCCAACAACCTTCTCGGCTGATCGAACGATGCGCTGCAGCCTCCGGATGTCGTGCTTGGTGGCCGAGCCAAACCAGACCATGATGGAGAAGGTGAGGACGGACTCTATGATGGCAGTATAAAACTGGACCATCATTGCCTGTGGCAGATTGTGCATGATATCTAATCAAATCAGATAATACTATATATAACGGGTGGCGCCATACGATGGCAGCCTCGCCAATGATCTCTCTCCTTTTTTTCTTTTGTTGTTTTTAGTCTGTTGTTAAACGTATGTTTTAGTGTATCTTTAGTTTTGTATTATGCAGGGGGTAGGGGAAACTTTTAAAATCTCGATGGAGTTGCGACTATTTCCATATCGTATCTCCGCACGCACTGCGGCCTAACATCGTGAAGCTGGTGGCTGTCCCTTGGTTAGGGATTGACTTCGGGAGCTCCAGCCGCGGGAGCCTGCGGACGACATCGTGAAGCTGGTGGTCCCTTGGTTAGGGATCGACTTCGGGAGCTCCAGCCGCGGGAGCCTGCGGACGACATCGTGGAGCTGGTGGTCCCATGGTTAGGGATCGACTTCGGGAGCTCCAGCCGCGGGAGCCTGCGGACGACATTGTGAAGCTGGTGGCGGTCCCTTGGTTAGGGATCGACTTCGGGAGCTCCAACCGCGGGAGCCTGTGGACTTAACATCGTGGAGCTGGCGTCCCTTGGTTAGGGATCGACTTCGGGAGTTCCAACTGCAGGAGCTTCGACTGCCCCGACGCGGGAACTTCGATTGCCGGCTGCGGGAGCTTCGATCATCCCGACTACCCCGACACCGGGAGAAAAGGAGGGAAAAAGATAATACGTTTTGGCTTCCATCACAGTGCGCTGTGGTGGATGTTTATGTTAATTTTTATGTAGTTGTGTGTCTTGTTGCTTTTTTGGTATGACTGTATGGCAAATCAAAGTATTTGTATGTTTTTACATACTTGGCCAATAAATTAATTACAATTACAATTAAATACAATCAAGCCAAACTCAAATACAATAGGTAAGCAAAGTTTACAATAGACAAAGACAATAAACAATAGGTGCAGGAGGAGGCCATTCGGCCCTTCGAGCCAGCACCGCCATTCAATGTGATCATGGCTGATCATTCTCAATCAGTACCCCGTTCCTGCCTTCTCCCCATACCCCCTGACTCCACTAACCTTAAGAGCTCTATCTAGCTCTCTCTTGAATGCATTCAGAGAATTGGCCTCCACTGCATGGCGGTGCTGGCTCGAATGACCTACTCCTGCACCTATTGTCTATTGTCTATTGAGAGACAGTCAGAACCTTTTTCCCAGGGTGGAAAGAGGAAAGGTTTCGGGGGGATGTGCAGGGCATGTATTTACACAGAGGGTGGTGGGTGCAGGGAACGCACTGCCGTGGGGTAGTGGTGG
Organism: Rhinoraja longicauda; assembly: GCF_053455715.1. Classification (NCBI taxonomy): domain Eukaryota; kingdom Metazoa; phylum Chordata; class Chondrichthyes; order Rajiformes; family Arhynchobatidae; genus Rhinoraja; species Rhinoraja longicauda. Next base: position 58,218,486 of record NC_135962.1, on the reverse strand, counting down.
AGGCAGATACGATAGTGGAACTTGAGACTTTTAGATAGGCACATGGATATGCAGATAATTGAGGGATAGGGATCACGTGCAAGCAGATGAGATTAGTTTAACGGCATCATGTTCGACACGGACAATATGGCTGAAGGACACAAATTGCTGGAGTGAATTGGGGGGTCAGGCAGCATCTCTGGAGAACTTGGATAGGTGACGTTTTGGGTCGGCCTGAAATGTCACCTATCCATGTTCTCCAGAGATGCTGCCTGATCCGCTGAGTTACTCCAGCACTTTGTGTCCTTCAGTGAAAACCAGAATCTGCAGTTCCTGGCTTCTATTCACGTTATTCCCTTTATCGTGTATCTGTGGACGGCTCGATTGTAATCATGTATTGTCTTTCCGCTGACTGGTTAGCACGTGACAAAAAGCTTTTCACTGTGCCCCGGTCGGTGCATGTGACAATAAACTAAAGTAAGTTAAACTAAACTACAGATAGACACAAAAAGCTGGAGTAACTCTGCGGGACAGGCAGCATCACTGGAGAGCAGGAAAGGGGGTGACGTTTCGGGTCGAGACCCTTAGTAGTTTAGTTTGAAGAAGGGTCTCGACCCGAAACGTCACGCATTCCTCAAACTAAACTACTATGTGGCTGAAGGACCTGTTCCCGTGCTGAACTGTTAATCAACACTCCATGTTCATCCCTTGAATAATGTCGGCTTCCATCTTTACATTTTCATGGCTTGTCATCGAAACATCTCAAACTCTGTACACTTGTTCGGAAGACAAACAGAGGAGCAGTGAGCTGAGTGACGTGTCTGGTTCAGTGGCGCAGGGTGACAGAGGAATGTTGGCACTGCGCACCAGGGAAAGTTTGCAGAGTGCCATGAAAGGATTTCAGTTTTAACAGCTCAAGCCAACGGGTTGGCACAGTTCAAAGATATGCTTTCAAAAACAGTGGGCATGAAGAAAGAAGCCTTTATCTAGACTGCACAAAGCTCCTGTGTAAACACCCGTGCGAGTAACCGTTGATCAATTTTATCTCCATCCCTTCACTAAGCTAACAATGAACGGGATGACATTAACCAGTTCTGCAGAATGACTTCATTATCAGGCATTTACGTCATTTATTGTATTTGCTATTAAAACATCTCTGGCAGCAGGTTCGACAAGCAGATGTGATGCTGTTAGTAGATAGAAATGGTGTCGGATTCTACAATATGTTACATGCCTAAAATGGCTAATAAGGCCCCACAAAGCTTAATGTGTTAAAGAGGTACTGTATGAATAACTGATGCACAGCTCTCTTGAAATAAATAATATTTTTTTTAACACAGCAGTGATTAGATTGTTACTTTTAAAGAGCTTACTAAATTAGGGCACAAAGTGCTGGAGTAACTCAGTGGGGCACGCAGCATCTCCGGAGGACATGGATAGGTGATGTTTCAGGTTCAGACTGATTGTGGTGAAATATTGGTGAAATATTCATATCTGTATAATCTCTTTGCATGGTTCACAAGGTACTTTTTCTTTCGTGTTCATCATTCAAATGTTACATCGCTGTCATCGTCCATCCTGAAAAGGGCTCAAGCTTCCGGCGACAATCAGTGGGAGCCATCACTTGTACAGTAGACGATGGCGGTAGCAGAATTAGCTCAGGACACTTCCAGTTTCCAGCCCGCGACGTGAACGCTTCTGCCACGGGGCCCACCCACAAGGTACTGACAGATTGAGACAACCATTGTTTAGTTTAGTTTATTGTCACGTGTATCGAGGTACAGCGAAAGGCTTTTGTTGCATGCGAACAAGTCAGCAGAAAGACAATACATGATTACAATCGAGCCGTCCACAGTGTACAGATACAGGATAAAGGGCTGTAGGAGTAGAGGTTTAAAAGAGTGAAGCGATTGTAATGCATGATTGCACATCCACTTCTGTGACCAGCATACAAGGAGTCACTTGGCTTAGGCGCCCTCTTGGAATCCAATATCATGTATCATGTATTTATACACTGTAAATGGCTCGATTGTAATCATGTTTTGTCTTTTCACTGACTGGTTAGCACGCAACTGGGCGGCACGGTGGTGCAGCGGTAGAGTTGTTGCCTTACAGCGCTTGCAGCGCCGGAGACCCGGGTTCGATCCCAACTACGAGTGCCGTCTGTGCGGAGTTTGTACATTCTCCCCGTGACCTGCGTGGGTTTTCTCCGAGATCTTCGATTTCCCCCCACACTCCAGGCACAGATTTGTAGGTTAATTGGCTTGGTACGAGTGTAAATTATCCCTAGTGTGTGTAGGATAGCGTTAATGTGCAGGGATCGCTGGTCGGTGTGGACTCGTTTGGCCGAAAAGCCTGTTTCCGCGCTAAACTAAACAAAAACATTTTTTCACTGGTGCACGTGACAATAAACTAAACTGAAATGTATGCATTGATCCATTGCAGTCCTTTCATCCAGAGAAAAATCCACACCTTCACCTCCGAGTTTATTGTATAGCAGTATTGTAATCCACTTGAGGAGGGAGCTGTGGGAAGAAAGTTTGTCATCATCTTTCTACATTCTGCAAGAGAAAGGTCATAAGAGATAGCAGCAGAATTAGGCCATTCAGCCCATCAAGTCTAATCTGCCCTTCAATCATGGCTGATCTATTTCTCCCTCCTAACCCCATTCTCCTGCCTTCTCCCCATAACCCCTTACACCCGTACTAATCAAGAATCTATCGATCTCTGCTTTAAAATTATCCATTGACGGCCTCACAGCCTTCTGTGGCAAAGAATTCCACAGGTTCACCTTTGACAAAATAAATTCCTCCTCATCTTCCTAAAGGAATGTCCTTTAATTCTGTGGCTTTGACCTCTAGTCCGAGACTCTCCCACTAGTGGAAACATCCTCTCCACATCCACTCTATCCAGGTCTTTCACTATTCTGTATGTTTCAATGAGGTCCCCCCTCATTCTTCTAAACTCCAGCGAGTACAGGCCCAGTGCCGACAAACGCTCATCATATTTTAACCCACTCATACCTGGGATAATTCGTATAAACCTCCTCTGGACCTCACAATGCTCCAAATGCGGTCTGACCAGCGCCTTAGCATTAGCATTACAGCGTCTCAGCATTACAACTTTGTTTTTGTATTCTAGCCCTCTTGGAATAAATCCTAGCATTGAGTTTGCTTTCTTTACGACCGATTCGACTTGCAGATTAACATTTTGGGAATCCTGCACCAGCACTCCCAAGTCCCGTTGCACCTCTGATTTCTGGATTCTCTCCCCATTTAGAATATAGTCTACACCTTTATTCCGACTACCAAAATGCATGACTCCACACTTTGCGACACTATATTCCATCTGCCACTTCTCTGCCCACTCTCCCAACCTGTCAAAGTCCTTCTGCAGAGTCCCTGCTTTCGCTACGCTACCCACTTATTTTCGTTTCATCCGCAAACCTGGCCACAAAGCCTTCAATCCCCTCGTCCAAATCATTAATATACAACGTGAAGAGTAGCGGCCCCAGCATCGAGCCCTGCGGAACTCCGCTAGTCACTGGCAGCCAACCAGAAAAAGCCCCCTTTATTGCCACTCTTTGCCTTCTGCCGCCCAGCCAACTACATTCTCTCTGATAATTCCCTCAGTCATTGGGACTTTTCCTGCAAACAAGCCCTGCCAATAAAGAGAGAGGCAGCATCTCTGGAATAGTCTGAAGAAGGGTCTCGACCCGAAATGTCACTCATTCTTTCTCTCCAGAGATGCTGCCTGCCAAAACTGAGTTACTCCAGTTTTTTTGTGTCTATCTTCGGTTTAAACCAGCATCTGCAGTTCCTTCCGACACAATAAAGAGAGAGGCTCCAGGTTTGGAAGATAATTTGATAGGCCATCTGGGGAAACATAAAGGATTATTGTTGACAGATTCAAAGAGGGATTTCTCCCAGTGGGCAAAATGTACCATGCTCCATCTCAATCAAAAAACACAGCAGCTTGTTTATCCACAGACACGGGCGGCTCTGTTGCTCAGAATGCAGAATCGTAGTACAACAAAGGAGACCATTCAGCCCATCATGTCTGGGTAGGTTCTTTAGATTTTTTAGAGACACAGAAATGAAAACAAGGCCCTCCAGCCCCCCGAGTCTGCGCCGACCAGCGATCCCCGTGCACTAGCACTATCCCGCACACTAGGGACAATTTACAATGTACAGAAGCCAATTAAGCTACAAACCTGTGTGTTATAGGAGTGTGGGAGGAAACCCACGTGGTCACGGGGAGAACGTACAAACTCCGTACAGACAGCACCCGTAGTCAGGATCGAATCGTAGATCAGGATCGGGTCTCTGGCGCTGTGAGTTATCAACTCTACCGCTACACCACTGGCACTGTGACACCATAAGGGCTCCTTCAAATAATTCCTACGTCTCCCACTGCTTTCCCCATTTTCGATTTTTCTCTTTCCAGAGCCTAATTCCCCATTGAATCTAGATTCATCACCCCATCGGGTAGTTTTCCAATTTCTCACGACATGTATAAGATGGGGGGGAAGCACAGTAATGCGGATGGTGGAGATGCTGCCTCACAGCACCAGAGACCCGGGTTCCATCCGATCCTCGGGTGCTGTCAGTGTGGAGTTTGCACGTTCTGCGTGAGTTTCCTCCGGGTGCTCCGGTTTTCTCCCACATCCCAAAGTCGTGCGGGTTTGTGGGTTAATTGGCCCTCTGTAAATTCCCCCTGGTGTGCAGGGAGTGGGTGCAAAAGTGGGATAACGTAGAACTAGTGTGAACGGGCGATCATTGGTCAGTATGGACCGTTTCCATGGCGCGTCTCTAAACTAAACTAAACTTGCGAAGGAAGAAATTTCTTCAAATTTTTCTTTGATATTTATGTTTTTGCCCTCCGCTTATCAATATTCCATTTATTGCAAAGAATGACCTCTCTTTAAATCCATAGTATTTTGCTTCATAAACATTTTCATTACTTTGACTTTCATTTCATGTACATCATGTACAACGCACATTGCCGCACTTGTGGGTAAGGCAAAACAGCACCTTTACCACCTTAGACAGCTGAGGAAATTCAGAGTGTCTCTGAGGATCCTTCATTGCTTCTACTCTGGGGCTGTAGAGAGCATCCTGTCCGGCAACATTACAGTCTCGTTTGGGAACAGCTCTGCCCAGGACAGGATGGCCCTGCAGAGAGTAGTGCGTTCGGCAGAACGCACCATGGGAACTACACTCGTCCCCCTGCAGGACCTATACATCAGGAGGTGCAGATCCAGAGCAAGCAAGATTATGAGGGACCCCTGCCACTCCAGCAACAGACTGTTCCAGATGCTACGGTCAGGCAAACGCCTCCGTTGTCACGCTGTGAAAACAGAGAGGATGAGACGGAGTTTCTTCCCACAGGCCAACAGGACTGTCAACTTTTATAACTCCAGAGACTAAATTTTTGTCTACACTATAGTAACTTATTAACTTTATTTATATGCTGTAACTGTAATTCTTTTTTGTGCACAATCCGCAGGCATTGCCACTTTCATTTCACTGCACATCGTGTATGTGTATGTGACAAATAAACTTGACTTGACTTGACTCATTGAGATTTAATGCAAAACCGCAGATGCTGGAAGTCCGAAATAAAAACAGGAACTGCTGACAACACTCAAACAGTGTCGCTGGAAATAGAAACTTGCGCTAAACTATCCTGTATCTGTACACTGCAGGCAGCTCGACTGGTCACGTATAGTCTTTCCACTGACTGGTTAGCATGCAACAAAAGCTTTTCACTGTACCTGGGACAGTGACAATAAACTGACCTTAACTAAACTAAACGAGTGAACATTACTGGTTTGAGAAACAGTAAAGAGAGACAACAAGTCGGTTTTAAGTTGCCAACAGGATGGCAGAGGGATGGATAGAACAGAGGGAATATTTTTGACAGGGTAATACCAATCAGTTAATGGGCAGAGAAATGGCAGATGGAGTTCAAGCCGAGCAAGTGTGAGGTCTTGCATTTTGGGAGGTATTATGTAAGGGGAAAACATGCAATTAATGGCAAGACCCTTAATTAGCAGCACTGATGTACAGAGGGATCTTGGGGTCCAAGTCCATAACTCCCTGAAAGTGTCAACACAAGTAGATAGAGTGGTGACCATGATGCTCCATCTAAAATGGTCTCATTTGGTCCACATCCCTCAAAACCTCTCCTGTCCATGTAGCTATCCAAATGTCTTTTTAATGTTGTTATAAGACCAGCCTCAACTAATTTTCCTGACGGCTCATTCCATATATCCACCACCCTCTGCGTGAAAAAGTTGCCCCTCAGGCTCCTATTAAGTCTTTTCCCTCTCACCTTACACCAATGTCCTCTGGTTCTTGATTTATCCTATCTATTCCCCTCATGATCTCTCTCAAGAGAGAGCTAGATAGAGCGCTTAAGGATAGCGGTGTCAGGGGGTATGGGGAGAAGGCAGGAACGGGGTACTGATTGAGAATGATCAGCCATGATCACATTGAATGGCGGTGCTGGCTCGAAGGGCCGAATGGCCTCCTCCTGCACCTATTGTCTATTGTGCACCTCTATAAGATCACCCCTCAGCCTCCTACGCCCCATGGAACGGTCCTAGTCTGCTCAATCTCTTTATCTTCTTCTGAGGCAGTCTCT